>NW_017198405.1:0-7703 GCF_001704415.2 Capra hircus
TCCAAGGCTCAGAAAATGCAGGGAGACACGGCCCTGACTCTGGAACTGAGGCCGTTGGAGCAGGCCTGGAGGTCTGACGTCTGAGACGCCAAACACTGCTGCAAGATACAGGTGTGAAAACACACTCTCTGGGGCTGCCTTTCCTTCCTCCAAGGAAGAGAGCTTTTCCAGTCTCCTCCGTGCTGAGTCATACAAGGCTGGAAAGGTCTGGCTTAGAGGGCATTCTCAGCGGCAATGGCCCTGAGGCCCTGCACCCAGGGAGGGATCCTACCCTCCCAGGGGAAGTCAAAGCAACCTCCAAACAGCTGTTCTCTCATGTTTCCTCTGCAGGAGGGAGCTAGTGAGCCCAGGTCTGTCTGGAACGTTCTTGGATCCTGCGGGGAAATCATCCTGGGACCCACCTGGATACCAGTCGTAGGGGCTAAAATTCGCATTTTCCTTCCTTGGAGCCTAACGCAGTACAGCCTAGCAACTGCTTGAAAATCCATCCTGTTGCTGTTTTCTTCCCTCTGACAGAGCGAGCTTTGCTCCCCATTTTGGGATTTCAGAAGCAAGGTGGTGGCCTGCAACTCCTTGCCTGGGTCCATTGGAGGTGCAAGGTGCCCTCGACCAGGTGACCCAGCATGACACCTGGCCCCCTCAGACACACTCCGCAGCCTGCTTCCCCATGGGCAGGACTGCTCTCACCTAGGAATGTGTTTGCAAGGCAGGAAACTGCAGGGAGACACAAGGCCCTGATTCTGGCATTGAGTCTGTTGGAACAGCCTGCAGGTCTTCTGTCTAACAAGCCAAACACTTGCTGCAAGATACAGGCCTGAAAACACACTCTTTGGGCTGCCTTTCCTTCCTCCAAGGAAGAGAGTTTTCTCAGCCTCCTGTGGGCTGAGAGTCACACAGGCTGAAAAGCACTTGCTGGGAGATTCTTTTTCATTGGCCATGGCCCCTGAGGCCCTGTGCTCAGGGAGGGCTCCCTCCTCCCAGGGAAAGTCAAAGGAAGCTCCAAACGGCTGTTCAATCATGTTTCTGAGAGAGTCATTGCCAAGGCAGTTTCTAAGAAGTTCAAGGGTCCCCAAGGAGAGAGGGGTCTAGAATTCTCAAGGAGGAAGGAAGGACAAACTGTTTTTCCCTCTACATTCCTTAGGATTATATAACAATCATGCATCCTCTTGAGGACGGTCTCTGGAAAAAAACCTTCTGGCTAATCCTGTTATCTTAAAATGTCAATTATGGGAGTAGGTCTAGTGAGTCTTTACAACCTCCAGACATTCTTTTGTTCGTTGTCATAACTTATTGGAGAGTATATAACTCCATTACTAACACTAGCAAGGGGGTACGCTTTCTGCCCCTTGTGATGTCTCTGTCAGAAGCTTCTCTATCTCCTTTATCCTTTAATAAAACTCTATTGCACAAAAGCTCTGAGCAATCAAGCCTCGTCTTGGCCCTGGATTGAATTCTTCTCCTCCATAAGCCAAGAATCCCAGCATCTTTTCGTGGTTCAGCAACAATATTTCATTCCTCTGCAGGAGAGAGCTAGTGAGCTTAGGTCTGTCTGGAACATTCTTGGATCCTGTGGGGAAAATATCCTGTGCACACATCTGGATACTGGGCCTAGAGGCCAAAATTCGCATTTCTTTCCGGGGAGCCCTAACGTGGTGTGACTTAGCAACTGCTTGAAAATCCATCCCATTGCTGTTTTCCTCCTTCTGACAGAGCTAGCTTTGTTCCCTGCTTTGGGATGTCTCAACCGAAGGGCCGGTCCATAGCTACTCGCCTGGGGCCCATTGGATGTGCAAGGTGCCTCGACTAGGTGACCCTAGCATGGCACTCAGCCCGCTCAGACACACTTCCGAGGCTTCTTTCTCATGGGAAGTACTGCTCCAACCTAGGAATGTGTCTGCAATGCTTGGAAAGTGCAGTGAGACACAGAGCCCTGACTCTGCAATTGAGGCCCTCAGAGCAAGCCTGCAGCTCTGATGTCTGAGAAGCAAAACACTTGCTGCAAAGAGAGGCCTGAAAACACACTCTCTGTGGATGACTTTCCTTCCTCTAAGGAAGATAGTTTTCCCAGTCTCCTGCTTCCTGAATGTCACACAGCTGGAATGCGCTTGCTTGGAGGTCGTGATTCAGTGGCAATGACCCCTGAGGCCCTTTGCCAGGAGGGCTCCCACACTCACAGGCAAATCAAAGCAACTTCCAAGTGAGTCAGCTCTTCACATCAAGTGGCCAAAGTATTGGAGTTTCAGGTTCAGTATTAGTCCTTCCAATGTATATTCAGACCTGATTTCCTTTAGGATGGAGTGGTTGCGTCTCCTTGTAGTCTAAGCGACCTACAAGCATCTTCTCCAACGCCACAGTTCAAAAGCATCCAATTTTCAGCTGTCACTTTCTTTTAGTACATCTTTCATATCCATCCATGACATATGGAAAAACCATAGCCTTGACTGGATGGATCTTTGTGGCAAAGCAACGTCTCGGCTTTTTAATATGCTGTCTAGTTTGGTCATCACTTTTCTTCCAAGTCATAAATACGTTTTAAGTTCATGGAGGCAGACATCACCGCAGTGATTTCCAAGCCCCCAAAATAGTCTGCTGCTGTTTCCAATGTTTTCCCATCTATTTGCCATGAAGTGATGAGACTGGATGCAATGATTTTAGTTTCTGAATGCTGAGCTTTAAGCTAACTTTTTCACTCTCCTCTTTCACTTTCATCAGGAGACTCTTTAGTTCTTCTTCATTTCTGCCATAAGGGTGGTGTCATCTGCATATCTGAGATTCTTGATATTTCTCCCAGCAATCTGGATTCCAGCGTGTGCTTCCTCCAGCCCAGTGTTTCTCATGATGTACTCTGCGTATAAGTTAAATAAGCAGGGTGACAATACACTGCCTTGACATATTCCTTTTCCTATTTAGAACCAGTCTGTTGTTCCATGTCCAGTTCGAACTGTTTCTTCCTGACCTGCATACAGGTTTCTCAAGAGACAGGTCAGGTGGTCTGGTATTCCCATCTCTTTCAGAATTTTCCCAGTTTATTGTGATCCACACAGTCAAAGGCTTTGGCATAGTCAATAAAGCAGAAATAGATGTCTTTTTTTCTGGAACTCTCTTGCTTTTTCAATGATCCAGTGGATGTTGGCAGTTTGATCTCTGGTTTCTCTGCATGTTTTAAATCCCTCTTGAACATTTGGAAGTTCACAGTTCATGTGAACTTGGAGAATTTTGAGCATTACTTTACTAGTGTGTGAGATGAGTGCAATTGTGCAGCAGCTTGAATATTCTTTGTCATTGCCTTTCATTGGGATTGGAATGAAAACTGACCTAATGACTAGATGTTTTCAATTGCATATGCTGAAAGAACTGGCTGTGCAGTTTTGAAGAAAAAAAAATCATTTTAACCCATTTTCTCTGAAGTGCAAGGCATATATCATGGCCATCCCTGAATCATAAAGTCACCTTTTCTTTATGTAGTCATAGTTTCATGCCTAAATTATAGGCCAACTCATGCTCAAATGGACTCTGATGTCAGGGGCAGATCAACTAATAAAAAGCTTGGATTGTCCCTCTGGAGGAAAGTGAGATCTTGGTCCCATGAGAAGAATCTGAAGGGTTAAGGGAACTTGCAAGAGTGGGGAAAGCTTAGCCATCCTACATGTACCAAAATCTTAAATAAGGCTTATTTACTTTACCGAAGTAAAAAAACAGATGATGAAAACAATTATAAATCAATGAAAGGTAAAGAAATCCATAGTCTGTTATCAAAAATTGCATTCTAAGAAAACTTTGTTCTCTTAACTAGAGAGGAGACTAAATTCCATCTGGTACCAGCTTACCAGAAGACAAACAAACAAACAAACCAATTATCGGTAAGCTTAAAAAAAGTATATTCCATATATCTGAAGTAGCAGTATTTCTGCAAAGGCATCAGTGTGAAACCATAGAGGACATGGTTAAAACCTGATTAAATAGAAATTGACAATGTAATCTGGTCACTGCTGCGACTTGAAATGCTTTAATATGATAACTGGAATTATAACTGACAGCATTTGACCAGGACATATCAGATTTTCACGGATGTCAGATAATTTCTAGGATATCTATATTAGGAACTGAAGGAATCTTTGAAACCTAGGAAAGAAAACAACAGTCTCAAAGGCCCTTGCTGAATCATCTATCAGCAAGGAATGTCTTTGCAAGGATCGCAAGTGAAGGGAAATACACCGACCTGCTCTGCAACTTTGGTCCTCTGAGCAGATCTGGAGTCTCCTTTGTATAAGCTAACCTGTTCCTTCCATAAGAGGTTTGCAACACAAACAAGTGGCCGCTATTCTTCCCCGAAGGAGGCTCTCTTTCCCCAATCCTGCGAACTCCCTTTCCAGCCTCCTGAAAAGCGCTTCTTGCAGTTCCTTTCAGAAAATCCTATGGACGGAGAAGCCTGGTAGGCTGCAGTCCGTGGGGTCGCTGAGGGTCGGACACGACTGAGCGACTGCACTTTCATTTTCACTTTCATGCATTGGAGAAGGCAATGGCAACCCACTTACTGTTCTTGCCTGGAGAATCCCAGGGACGGGGGAGCCTAGTGGGCTACCGTCTATGGCGTCGCACAGAGTCGAACACGACGAAGCAACTTAGCAGGCAGCGAGCAGGCAGAGCAGTTCTTTCTTAGGGGCAGTTATCCCTGAGATTGGGACCTGGAAAGGCAGAGCCACCTCCACACACACGTCTTTTCTGTCGCCCTTTCCTCTGGAGGAGAGCTCTAGTGAGCCTAGGTCTGTCAGGAAAATTCTTGGCTTTGACGGGATCCCACCCGGTGTGTGAACCTGCATACCCGACCTAGGGCCACAGGGCACCTGTTTTGCTCGAGTGGGCCCTGGAGGGGTGCAGCATAGCAAGAGCTTAAAAAATCCATCCAATTTGTCTTTTTTTTTTTTACCTCGGAGAGAACGAGTTTGCTCCACCTCCACCCTTTGGCAGTGTGGAGGAAGAGGGCACCACCTCTCCCAAAGGGGACATAGGGCCTACCAGGAGAGAAAGGCCCCTTGAGGAGCTGAGCCCAGGTAGGCAGCCAGTGATGTCAAGCACACTCCGCTGCTTGCTTCTTCATGGGCACTCCACGATCTGCTAGGAATGTCTTTGCAAGGATCTCAAAGGGAAGGGGAGATCCATGGCCCTGTCTCTGGAACTTCAGTCCTCTGAGCAGATCTGGAGGTCTTGAGTTGTATAAGCAAACCTGTTCCTTCCAAATAGAGGCTTGCAAACACACCCCGGTGGTTGCCTCTTCTTCCCGAAGAAGTCTTTCTTTCCCCACATGCTGCGAACTCCCTGTCCCAACCTCCAAGAATAGCGCTTCTTGCCATTCCTTTCTTAGAGGCAGTTATCCCTGAGCTTGGGGCCGTAGGGAGTAGCCCCACACTCACAGGGAAAGGCAAAGACTCCTCCATACATCTCCTCTATCCCCTTTGCTCTGGAGGAGAGCTCTAGTGAGCCTAGGTCTTTCAGGAAAATTCTTGGCTTGGACAGGATCTGCCCCTGTTTGTGAACCTGCATACCCAACCAGGGGCCACAGAGCACCTGTTTCAGTAAAGTGGGCCCTGAAAGGGTGCAGCCTAGCAAGAGCTTGAAAATCCGTTCAATTGCTGTTTTTGTACCTCTGACAGAGCGAGCTTGGCTCCACCCTTTGGCAGTGAGGAGAAAAGAGGCATGACACCTCCCCAAGGGGACATGGGCCTACTTCGAGAGGAAAGGCCCCTTGTGGAGCTGAGGCCAGGAAGGCACACAGTCGTGTCAAACACACTCCCACGGCTTGCTTCTTCAGGGGCACTCCCGCTATCAGCTAGGAATGTCTTTGCAATGATCACAAAGGGAAGGGGAGATACAGGGGCCCTGCTTCTGGACCTCCGGTGCTCTGAGCAAATCTCGAGGTCTCCCGTTGTTGTCAAGGTCAAGGTCAAGTCAAGTTCAAGGTCAAGTCAAGTTCAAGTTCAAGTTCAAGTTCAGCTCAAGCTCAAGTTGAAGTTTAAGTTCCAAGGTCAACTTCAAGTTCAAGGTCAAGGTCAAGTTCAGTGTCAAAGTTCAAGGTCAAGGTCAAGTTCAAGTCAAGTGAAGTTCAAGTTCAAGTCAAGGTCAAGTTCAAGTTCAACGTCAAGGTCAAGTCAAGTTGAAGTTCAAGGTCAAGGACTGACTACCCTGGGGAGACTCCAGAAGTACCCCAAGATCCATGTCAGCACTGGAGAGGAATCCTCAGGTTCCGGCACCGACTCCACACAAGGTCTTAGGCCCCGGTATCGAAGGGAGAGGAATACCGAGAGGCCCCGAGCAACTCGCATGGGGACTGGCCTTTCCTGAGGCCACCAGAGCGGGTCCCTGTGTTCCCCGTCCTAAGTCCAGAGCACCTGCCACAACTTGAGAAAATCCAGGAGGTTCTCCCTTCCAGGCGAGATGAGGCCCACTTCTGCTGAGGTGTCTCAAGGCTAATCACACCTAAACTCTGGAACTTACAAAGGGTCCTTCACACCCTTCCTGCAACTCAAGAAGTTCCCGGTCATACCCATCTCCACTCGAGAGGAAGCTCGAGCGTCCCGCCCACATCCAGAGGAGCCCCGTTACGCCTCCTAGCTCGAGAGGAGGATCCTTTCCCTGCAGGGTCGGGAAAGAATTCCTGGCGTTCCCGTGGCATCTCAAAAGGAGGTGCTCTCCACATGAAAGGTGAGAGGAATCAAGGGTCGTGCCACCATTCCCAGAGTCCCCCAGATGTCTCAATCCATTCCAGGGTAACCTGCTTTCCCTGCACTGCCTGGACGCTCAAGCCGAGGATCGACTCACACCACGGTGGAACGTGGACAGCCCTGTGGGAAAGCCTCGTGGGAAAGACACTTGGGAAAGTCTCGTGGGAAAGCCTCGAGGGAAAGCCTCGAGGGAAAGCCACAGATCCCTTGATCCACGCAAAGGGAAGCGTGACAGTGCTGCTACAGCTCGGAGGAAAGCGCACGTGCATGCCCCCTCTCGAGACGAGGACTGACTCCCCTGGGGAGACTCCAGAAGTACCTAAGATCCATGTCAGCACTGGAGAGGAATCCTCAGGTTAAGTCACCGACTCCACACAAGGTCTTAGGCCAGGCTTCGAAGGGAGAGGAATCCCGAGAGCCCCGAGGAACTCGCATGGGGACTGGCCTTTCCTGAGGCAACCAGAGTGGGTCCCTGAGGTCCCCGTCGTAAGTCGAGAGCACCTGCCCCAACTCGAGAAAATCAGGAGGTTCTCCCCTCCAGGCGAGATGAGGCCCATTTCCGCTGAGGCGTCTCCAGGCTAATCACACCTAACCTCTGGAACTTCCAAAGGGTCCTTCACACCATATATGCAACTCAAAGAAGTTCGCCAACATACCCGTCTGCACTCGAGAGAAAGCACGAGAGTCCCGCCCACATCCAGAGGAGCCACGTTTCCGCCTCTAGTTCGAGAGGAGGGATTCTTTCCCTGCGTGATTGGGAAAGAATTCCCGGCGTTCCCGTCGCATCTCAAGAGGAGGCTCTCTCCACAAGGAAAGGCGAGAGGAACTCCAGGGTCGTGCCACCATTTCCAGAGTTCCCAAGTTGTCTCAGTCCATTCCAGGGAAACCTGTTTTCCCTGCACTGTCGACTTTCAAGCGAGGATTGACATCGACACACACCAAGGTGGCACGTGGGACAGCCCTGTGGGAAAGCCTCGTGGAAAG
>NW_017198406.1:0-7703 GCF_001704415.2 Capra hircus
TACTTCTGGAGTCTCCCCAGAGGAGTCAGTCTAGTCTCGTGTGGGGGCATGCACGTGCGCTTTCCTCCCGAGCTGGAGCAGCAGAGTCACGCTTCCTTAGCGTGTATCAGGGATCTGTGGCTTTCCCTCGAGGCTTCCCCACGAGACTTTCCCACAGGGCTGACCCACGTGTTACCGTAATGTGAGTCTATCCTCGCTTGAAAGTCGAGGTAGTGCAGGGAAAACAGGTTTCCCTGGAATGGACTGAGACATCTGGGGTACTCTGGGAATGGTGGCATGACCCTGGAGTTCCTCTCGCCTTTACTGTGGAGAGCGCCCTCTCTTGAGATGCGACGGGAACACCGGGATTTCTTCCCCGACCACGCCGGGAAAGGATCCCTCCTCTCGAGCTAGGAGGCGGAAACGGGGCTCCTCTGGATGTGGGCGGGACTCTCCTGCTTCCTCTCGAGTGGAGACAGGTATGTCGGGGAACTTCTTGAGTTGCAGCCAGGGTGTAAAGTTCCCTTTGGAAGTTCCAGAGGTTAGGTGTGATTAGCCTCGAGACGCCTCAGCGGAAATGGGCCTCATCTCGCCTGAAGGGGAGAACCTCCTGGACTTTCTATAGTTGCGGCAGGTGCTCTCGACTTACGACGGGGACTCAGGGACTCGCTCTGGTGGCCTCAGGAAAGGCCAGTCCCCATGCGAGTTGCTCGCTGGCCTCTTGGGATTCCTCTCCCGTCGATGCCGGGGCCTAAGACCTTGTGTGGAGTCGGTGCCGGAACCTGAGGATTCCTCTCCAGTGCTGACATGGATATTGGGGTACTTCTGGAGTCTCCCCAGTGGAGTCAGTCCTCGTCTCGAGTGGGGGCATGCACGTGCGCTTTCATCCGAGCTGCAGCAGCAGTGTCACGCTTCCCTTCGCGTGGATCAAGGGATCTGTGGCTTTCCCTCGAGGCTTTCCTCGAGGCTTTCCAGAGGCTTTCCCACGAGGATTTCCCACGAGGCTTTCCCAGGCACAGGGCTGTCCCACGTGCCACCGTGGTGTGAGTCGATCCTGGGCTTGAAAGTCGAGGCAGTGCAGGGAAAACAGGTTTCCCTGGAATGGACTGAGACATCTGGGGGACTCTGGGAATGGTGGCACGACCCTGGAGTTCCTCTGGCCTTTCCTGTGGAGAGCGCCTCCTCTTGAGATGCGCGGGAACGCCGGGCATTCTTTCCCGACCACGCAGGGAAAGGATCCCTCCTCTCGAACTAGGAGGCGGAAACGGGGCTCCTCTGGATGTGGGCGGGACTCTCGTGCTTCCTCTCAACTGGAGACGGGTATGTCGGGGAACTTCTTGAGTTGCAGCAAGGGTGTGAAGGATCCTTTGGAAGTTCCAGAAGTTAGATATGATTAGCCTCGAGATGCCTCAGGGGAAATGGGCCTCATCTCGCCTGGAGGGGAGAACCTCCTGGATTTTCTCGAGTTGCGGCAGGTGCTCTCGACTTACGATGGGGACCTCAGGGACCCGCTCTGGTGGCCTCAGGAAAGGCCAGTCCCCATTCGAGTTGCTCGGGGCCTCTCGGGATTCCTCTCCTGTCGATGCTGATGCCTAAGATCTTGTGCGGAGTCAGTGCCGGAACCTGAGGATTCCTCTCCAGTGCTGACATGGATCTTGGGGTACTTCTGGAGTCTACCAGGGGAGTCAGTCCCCGTCTCGAGTGGGGGCATGCACGTGTGCTTTCCTCCCGAGCTGTAGCAGCAGTGTCCTGCTTCCCTTCGCGTGAATCAAGGGAACAGTGGCTTTCCCTCGAGGCTTTCCCTAGAGGTTTTCCCACCAGGCTTTCCCACCAGGCTTTCCCACGAGGCTTTACCACAGCGCTGTCCACTGACCACCATGGTGTAAGTCGATCCTCGGCTTGAAAATTGAGGCAGTGCAGAGAAAACAGGCTTCCCTGGATTGGCCTGAGACATCTGGGGGACTCTGGGAATGGTGGAACGACCCTGGAATTCCTCACGCCTTTCCTGTGGAAAGCGTCCCCTCTTGAGATGCGACGGGAACGCCGGGAATTCTTTCCCGACCATGCAGGGAAAGGATCCCTCCTCTCGTGCTATGAGGCGGAAACGGGGCTCCTCTGGATGTGGGCGGACTCTCGTGCTTCCTCTCGAGTGGAGACGGGTATGTCGGGGAACTTCTTGAGTTGCAGCAAGGATGTGAAGGACGTTTTGGTAGTTCCAGAGGTTAGGTGTGATTAGTCTGGGGACGCCTCAGAGGAAACGGGCCTCATCTCGCCTGGAGGGGAGAACCTCCTGGATTTTCTCGAGTTGTTGCAGGTGCTCTCGACTTACCACGGGGAACTCAGGGACCCGATCTGCTGGCCTCAGGAAAGTCTAGTCCCCATGCGAGTTGCTTGGAGACCTCTCGGGATTCCTCCCCGACGATGCTTGGACCTAAGACCTTTTGTGGAGTTGATGCCGGAAGATGAGGATTCCTCTCCACTGCTGACATGGATCTTGGGTACTTCTGGAGTCTCCCCAGGGGAGTCAGTCTCGTCTCGAGTGGGGGCCTGCACGTGCGCTTTCCTCCCGAGCTGTAGCAGCAGTGTCACACTTCCCTTCGGGTTGATCAAAGCAACTGTGGCTTTCCCTCGAGGCTTTTCCAAGAGGCTTTCCCTCGAGGCTTTCCCACAGGGCTGTCCCACGTGCCACCGTGGTGTGTGTCGATCCTGGGCTTGAAAGTCGAGGCAGTGCAGGGAAAACAGGTTTCCCTGAAATGGACGCAGACATCTGGGGGACTCTGGGAATGGTGGCACGACCCTGGAGTTCCGCTCGCGCCTTTCCTGTGGAGAGTGCCTCCTCTTGAGATGCGACGGGAACGCCGAGAATTCTATCCCGACCAATTAGGGAAAGGATCCCTCCTCTCGAGCTAGGAGGCGGAAACGGGGCTCCTCTGGATTGGGCGGGACTCTCGTGCTTCCTCTTGAGTGGAGACGGGTATGTCGGGGAACTTCTTCAGTTGCAGCAAGGGTGTGAAGGACCCTTTGGAAATTCAAGAGGTTAGGTGTGATTAGCCTCGAGTCGCCTCAGCAGAAATGGGCCGAATCTCGCCTGGAAGGGAGAACCTCCTGGATTTTCTCGAGTTGCGGCAGGTGCTCTCGACTTACGACGGGGACCTCAGGGACCCGCTCTGGTGGCCTCAGGAAAGGCCAGTCCCCATGCGAGTTGCTCGGGGGCCTCTCGGGATTCCTCTCCCTTCGATGCCGGGCCCTAAGACCTTGTTTGGAGTCGGTGCCGGAACCTGAGGATTCCTCTCCAGTGCTGACATAGATCCTGGGGTACTTCTGGAGTCTCCCCAGGGGAGTCAGTCCACGTCTCGAGTGGGAGCATGCACGTGCCCTTTCCTCCCGAGCTGTAGCAGCAGTGTCACCCTTCCCTTTGCGTGGATCAAGGGATCTGTGGCTTTTCCTCGAGGCTTTCCCACGAGGCTTTCCCACGAGGCTTTCCCACAGGGCTGTCCCACGTGCCACCGTGGTGTGAGTCGATCCTCGGCTTGAAAGTCGAGGCAGTGCAGGGAAAACAGGTTTCCCTGGAATGGACTGAGACATCTGGGGGACTCTGGGAATGGTGGCACGACCCTGGAGTTCCTCTCGCCTTTCCTGTGGACAGCGCCTCCTCTTGAGATGCGACGGGAACGCAGGGAATTCTTTCCCGACCATGCAGGAAAAGGATCCCTCCTCTCGAACTTGGAGGCTGAAACGGGGCTCCTCTGGATGTGGCCGGGACTCTCGTGCTTCCTCTCGAGTGGAGACGGGTATGTTGGGGAACTTCTTGAGTTGCAGCAAGGGTGTGAAGGATCCTTTGGAATTCCAGAGGTTAGGTGTGTTTAGAGTCGAGACGCCTTAGCGAAAATGGGCCTCATCTCCCTGGAGGGGAGTATCTCCTGGATTTTTTCGAGTTGTGGTACGTGCTCTCGCCTTACGACGGGGACCACTTGGACCCGCTCTGGTGGCCTCAGGAAAGGCCAGTCCCATGCGAGTTGCTCGGGGCCCTCTCGGGATTCCTCTCCCGTCGATGCCAGGGCCTAAGACCTTGTGTGGAGTCAGTGCCTGCCGGGGTCCAGCCCCGGTGTATCCAGGGAATTCGAAGGGTGGACGGCGTTGGCGTGGAAAGACTTGTTTGTTTATAATGTAAGATTAGATTAAGAAACTATAGTGTAGTAAGAAGATTAAGTGGAGGAAGAGTGCTGAATAGCTTGGTTTATGCGGAAGGCCAATAAAACTCCAGACAAGGAATTTGCACCATCTACGTTGGGCCACCGGCGCCCGCTTGAATATCTAAGGGTGCCTCGCCTTAAGCTCCCTTTCGTGCGGGTCTTAACAGCCGGGGCAAGTAAGTAGACCTGGCGAGCCTCTGCGCGCCCAGATGGAGATTCAGCCTGAAGTTAAAGTAAAGAGCAGAGAGAGGGAAGGGGAGAGAAGAAGAGAGAGAGAGAGACATGGGGGGAGCCAGAGTCCCAAGAAACCAGGCCGAGAGACTAGTTCGAGAAACTGGCCCCCATCCTTTATTGTTCAGAAGGCCTTTTATACTTTTGATAAAACACGAGATCAATGGGTAACACAAAATTATGTAGCGTTCGCAACCCAGATTCTTTCCGTATATCATTTTGTATACAAAAGGTCTCAGGTGATTTACATTATCTTTTGGCCAAGAGGCTTGTTAACAATTTTTGGCTCTCTTCCTTAATGAATGTTAAGTTTGTTTCCCCTGAAGTGTTTTTTTTTTTTTTAATCTGCATCTCCTTAAAGCATTAAAGTTACATCTCTATAGAACAAAGGTGCAGTGGGATATAACAAAGAAGGTACTTAACTCAAAGATCTAATGTTGCTAATACCAGGTCTACTACTTGTTTTTCTATATACCAACTATATCTAAAAATAAAGGATATGAAAATTTGGCAGCAAGCATTGACCCCAAAAATGAAACCTTTAATCAGTCCTATTCTAAAGATTTTGACTCCTCGGAAGCTCCTACATTCCTAGGATGTTTTAAGCTTCCTGTGCCTCCTGCGGTCAGGAGGCCTCAAACAATAACATGTGCAGCTGTACGAGTCCTGCAGGCAGGCTAGAAAGCCATCGGAGGGGTTTTTGTATTGAAACACTCTTTCAAATGCAGAAGACTAAAGCCCTGATTTGACTTTTTCCAGAAAATGTCAGAAGAGTGGAAAAGCAGAGCACAAAAGCCGGCAGATTTTTGTTGGGGTACGTGCTTAGGAATTTGCAGAGGGGTCCCTGAAGTCTGAGCACGCCTTGCGTATATCAGCTTCCTTCCTCATGACCTTGTCACGGGCAGGATTCCTCACACTGGCTCCCAGCAGGTGCCGGAACCTGAGGATTCCTCTCCAGTGCTGACATGGATATTGGGGTATTTCTGGAGTCTCCCAGGGGAGTCAGTCCTCGTCTCGAGTGGGGGCATGAACGTGCGCTTTCCTCTCTAGCTGTAGCAGCAGAGTCACGATTCCCTTCACGTGGATCAAGGGATCTGTGGCATTCCCTCGAGGCTTTCCCACGAGGCTTTCCCACGAGGCTTTCCCACAGGGCTGTCCCACATGCCACCGTGGTTTGAGTCGATCCTCGGCTTGAAAGTCGAGGCAGTGCAGGGAAAACAGGTTTCCCTGGAATGGACGGAGACATCTGGGGGACTCTGGGAATGGTGGCACGACCCTGGAGTTCCTCTCGCCTTTTTGCGGAGAGCGCCTCCTCTTGAGATGCGACGGGAACGCCGGAAAATTCTTTCCCGACCACGAGGGATAAGGATACCTCCTCTCGAGCTAGGAGGCGGAAAAGGGGGGCTCCTCTGGATGTGGGCGGGACTCTCGTGCTTCCTCTCGAGTGGAGACGGGTATGTCGGGGAACTTCTTGAGTTGCACCAAGGGTGTGAAGGACCCTTTGGAAGTTCCAGAGGTTAGGTGTGATTAGCCTCGAGTCGCCTCAGTGGAAATGGGCCTCATCTCGCCTGGAGGGGAGAACCTCCTGGATTTTCTCGAGTTGTGGCAGGTGCTCTCGACTTACGACGGGGAACCTCAGAGACCCGCTCTGGTGGCCTCAGGAAAGGCCAGTCCCCATGCGAGTTGCTCAGGGCCCTCTCGGGTTCCTCTCCCGTCGATGCCAGGGCCTAAGACTTGTGTGGAGTCGGTGCCGGAACCTGAGGATTCCTTCAGTGCTGACAAGGATCTTGGGGTACTTCTCGAGTCTCCCCAGGGGAGTCAGTCCTCGTCTCGAGTGGGGCATGCACGTGCGCTTTCCTCCCGAGCTGTAGCAGCAGTGTCACTCTTCCTTTCTCGTGGATCAAGGTATCTGCGGCTTTCCCTAGAGGCTTTCCCACGAGTCTTTTCCACGAGGCTTTCCCACGAGGCTTTCCCACAGGGCTGTCCCACGTGCCACCGTGGTGTGAGTCGATCCTCGGCTTGAAAGTCGAGGCAGTGCAGGGAAACAGGTTTCCCTGGAATGGACTGAGACATCTGGGGGACTCTGGAATGGTGGCACGACCTGGAGTTCCTCTCGCCTTTCCTGTGGAGAGCGCCTCCTCTTGAGATGCGATGGGAATGCCGGGAATTCTTTCCGACCAGCAGGGAAAGGATCCGTCTCTCGAGCTAGGAGCGGAAAGGGGCTCCTCTGGATGTGGCGGAAATCGTGCTTCCTCTTGAGTGGAGACGGGTATGTCGGGGAACTTCTTGAGTTGCAGCAAGGGTGTGAAGGACCTTTGGAAGTTCCAGAGGTTAGGTGTGATTAGCCTCGAGACACCTCAGCGGAAATGGGCCTCATCTCGCCTGGAGGGGAGAACCTCCTGGATTTTCCGAGTTGCGGCAGGTCCTCTCGACTTACGACGGGGACCTCAGGCCCGCTCTGGTGGCTTCAGGAAAGGCAGTCCCCATGCGAGTTGCTCGGGGCTCTCGGGATTCCTCTCCTGTCGATGCCGGGCCTAAGACCTTATGTGGAGTCGGTGCGGAACCTGAGGATTCCTCTCCAGTGCGACATGGATCTTGGGTACTTCTGAGTCTCCCCAGGGGAGTCAGTCCTCGTCTCGAGGGGGGCATGCATGTGCGCTTTCCTCCCGAGCTGTAGCAGCAGTGTCACGATTCCTTCGCTTGGATCAAGGGATCTTTGGGCTTTCCCTCGAGCTTTACGAGGCTTTCCCAAGAGGCTTTCCCGAGGGCTGTCCCACGTGCCACCGTGGTGTGAGTCGATCCTCGGCTTGAAAGTCGAGGCAGTGCAGGGAAAACAGGTTTCCCTGGAAGGACTGAGACATCTGGGTCTCTGGAATGGTGGCACGACCTGAGTTCCTCTCGCCTTTCCTGTGGAGAGCGCCTCCTCTTGAGATGCGAAGGGAACGCCCGGGGAATTCTTTCCCGACACGCAGGGAAAGGATCCCTCCCTCATAGCTAGGAGGCGGAAACGGGGCTCCTCTGGATGTGGGCGGGACTCTCGTGCTTCCTCTCGAGTGGAGACGGGTATGTCGGGGAACTTCTTGAGTTGCAGCAAGGGTGTGAAGGACCCTTTGGAAGTTCCAGAGGTTAGGTGTGATTAGCCTCGAGACGCCTCAGCGGAAATGGGCCTCATCTCGCCTGGAGGTGAGAAACTCCTGGATTTTCTCGAGTTGCGGCAGGTGCTCTCGACTTACGACGGGGACCTCAGGACCCGCTCTGGTGGCCTCAGGAAAGGCCAGTCCCCCTTGCGGGTTGCTTGGG
>NW_017198407.1:0-7703 GCF_001704415.2 Capra hircus
ACCACTCGAGAGGAAGCAGGAAAGTGCCGCCCACATCAAGAGGAGCACGTTTCCGCCTCCTAACACGAGAGGTTTGATCCTTTCCCTGCGTGGTGGTGGGGAAAGAATTCGCGGCGTTCCCGTCGCATCTCAAGAGGAGGCGCTCTCCAGGAAAGCGAGAGGAACTCCCAGGTTCGTGCCACCATTGCCAGAGTCCCCAGATGTCTCAGTCCATTCCAGGGGAACCTGGTTTCCCTGCACTGCCTCGACTTTCAAGCCGAGGATCGACTCACACCACTGTGGCACGTGGGAAAGCACTGTGGGAAAGCCTCGTGGAAAGCCTCATGGGAAAGTCTAGAGGGAAAGCCACAGATCCCTTGATCCACGAAAAGGGGAAGCGTGACACTGCTGCTACAGCTCGGGAGGAAAGCGCACGTGCATGCCCCACTCGAGACGAGGACTTACGCCTCTGGGGAGACTACAGAAGTCCCGGAGATCCATGTCGGCACTGGAGAGGAATCCTCAGGTTCCCGCACTGACTCCACACAAGGTCTTAGGCCCGGCATCGACGAGAGGAATCCCGAGAGGCCCCGAGCAACTCGCATGGGGACTGGCCTTTCCTGAGGCCACCAGAGTGGGTCCCTGAAGGTCCCCGTCGTAAGTCGAGAGCACCTGCCGCAACTCGAGAAAATCCAGGAGGTTCTCCCCTTCAGGCGACATGAGGCCCATTTCCGCTGAGGTATCTCGAGGCTAATCACACCTTACCTCTGGAACTTCCAAAGGGTCCTTCACACCCTTGCTGCAACTCAAGAAGTACCCCGACATACCCGTCTCCACTCGAGAGGAAGCAGGAAAGTGCCGCCCACATCAAGAGGAGCCACGTTTCCGCCTCCTAGCTCGAGAGGTTTGATCCTTTCCCTGCGTGGTGGGGAAAGAATTCGCGGCGTTCCCGTCGCATCTCAAGAGGAGGCGCTCTCCAGAGGAAAAGCGAGAGGAAGTCCAGGTTCGTGCCACCATTGCCAGAGTCCCCCAGATGTCTCAGTCCATTCCAGGGAACCTGGTTTTCCCTGCACTGCCTCGACTTACAAGCCGAGGATCGACTCAACCACAGTGCGGTGGGGCAGCCCTGTGGGGAAGGCCTCGTGGGAAAGCCTCGATGGAAATCCACAGATCCCTTGATCCACGCGAAGGGAAGCGTGACACTGCTGCTAAAGCTCGGGAGGAAAGCGCACGTGCATGGCCCCACTCGAGACGAGGACTGACACCCCTGGGGAGACTCCAGAAGTACCCAAGATCCATGTCAGCACTGGGGAGGAATCCTCAGGTTCTGGCACCGACTTCACACAAGGTCTTAGGCCCCTGCATCACGTGAGAGGAATCCCGAGAGGCCCAGAACAACTTGCATGGGGACTGATCTGTCCTGAGGCCACCACAGTGGGTCCCTGCGGTCCCTGTCGTAAGTCGAGAGCACCTGCTGCAACTCGAGAAAATCCAGGAGGTTCTCCTCTCCAGGCGAGCTGATTCCCATTTCCGCTGAGGTATCTCGAGGCTAATCACACCTTACCTCTGGAACTTCCAAAGAGTCCTTCACACCCTTACTGCAACTCAAGAAGTACCCCGACATACCCGTCTCCACTCGAGAGGAAGCACGAGAGTCCCGCCCACATCCAGAGGAGCCCCGTTTCCGCCTCCTAGCTCCAGAGCAGGGATCCTTTCCCTCCGTGTCGGGATAGAATTCCCGGTGTTCCCGTCACATCTCAAGAGGAGGCGGGCTCCACAGGAAAGGCGAGAGGAACTCCACGGTCGAGCCACCATTCCCAGAATCCTCTGGAAGTCTCAGTCCATTCCAGGGAAACCTGTTTTCCCTGCACTGCGTCGACTTTCAAGCCGAGGATCGAATCACACCACGGTGGCACGTGGGACAGCCCTGTGGGAAAGCCTCGTGGGAAGCCTTGAGGGAAAGACACAGATCCCTTGATCCACGCGAAGGGAAGCGCGACACTGCTGCTACAGCTCGGGAGGAAAGCGCGCACGTGCATGCCCCGACTCGAGACGAGGACTGACTGCCCTGGGGGAGACTCCAGAAGTACCCTAAGATCCATGTCTTGCACTGGAGAGAAAACCTCAGGTTCCGGCACTGAGTCCACAGAAGGTCTTACGGCCCCAGCATGCGACGGGAGAAAGAATCCCGAGAGGCCCTCGAGCAACTCGCATGCGGACTGGCCTTTCCTGAGTCCACGAGAGCGCGGTCCCTGAAGTCCCCATCGTAAGTCGAGAGCACCTGCCGCAACTCGAGAAAATCCAGGAGGTTCTCCCCTCCAGGCTCGCATGAGGACTATTTCCGCTGAGGCAACTAGAGTCTAATCACACCTAAACTCTGGAACTTC
This sequence comes from Capra hircus, assembly GCF_001704415.2. Taxonomy (NCBI): domain Eukaryota; kingdom Metazoa; phylum Chordata; class Mammalia; order Artiodactyla; family Bovidae; genus Capra; species Capra hircus. The sequence goes on from NW_017198407.1 coordinate 2,367, forward strand.
CAAAGCGTCCTTCACACCCTTGCTGCCAACTCAAGAAGTTCCCCGAGATACCCATCTCCACTCGAGAGGAAGCAAGAGAGTCCCGACCACATCCAGAGGAGCCCCGTTTCCACCTCCTAGCTCGAGAGGAGGGATCCTTTCCCTGCGTGCTCGGGAAAAATTTCCTGGTGTTCCCGTCGCATCTCAAGAGGAGGCGCTCTCCACAGGAAAGGCGAGAGGAACTCCAGGGTCGTGCCACCATTCCAGAGTCCCCTAGATATCTCAGTCCATTCCAGGGAAACCTGTATTCCCTGCCACTGCCTCGACTTTCAAGCGAGGATCGACTCAAACCACGGTGGCACGTGGGACAGCCCTGTGGGAAACCCTCGTGGGAAAGCCTCGTGGGAAAAGCCTCAAGGGAATGCCGACAGATCCCTGTTTCCACGCGAAGCGAAGCGTTACACTGCTGCTACAGCTCGGGAGGAAAGTGCACTTGCATGCCCAACACGAGACGAGGACTGACTCCCTGGGCGAGACTCCAGAAGTACCCAAGATCCATGTCAGCACTGGAGAGGAATCCTCAGATTCCGGCACCGACTCCACTCAAGGTCTTAGGCCCAGCATCGTCGGCGAGAGGAATCCGAGAGGCCCCCAAGCAACTCACATGTGGACTGGCCTTTTCTGAGTCCACCAGAACAAGGTCCCTTGATGTCCCGTGGTAAGTTTAGAGCACCTGCTGCAACTAGAGAAAATACAGGAGGTTCTCCCCTCCAGGCGAAATGAGGCCCATTTCCCCTGAGGCATCTCGAAGCTAATCACACCTAACCTCTGAAACTTCCAAAGGGTCCTTCACACCCTTGCTGCAACTCAAGAAGTTCCCCGACGTACCCGTCTCCACTCGAGAAGAAGCACGAGAGTTCCACCCACATCCAGAGGAGTCCCGTTTCCCCCTCTGAGCTCAAGAGGAGGGATTCTTTCCCTGCGTGGTTGGGAAAGAATTCCCGGCGTTCCCGTCGCATCTCAAGAGGAGGCGCTCTCCACAGGAAAGGCGAGAGGTACTCTAGGGTTCGTGCCACATTTCCCAGAGTCTCCCGGATGTCTCCGTCCATTCCAGGGAAACCTGTTTTCCCTGCAGTGCCTCAACATTCAAGCCGAGGATCGACTCACAACACGGCGTCTCGTGGGGACAGCCCTGTGGGAAAGCCTCGTGGGAAAGCCTCGAGCGGAAAGCCACAGATCCCTTGATCCATGCAAAGGGAAGCGCGACACTGCTGCTACAGCTCAGGAGGAAAGCGCACGTGCATGCTCCCAGTCGAGACGAGGACTGACTCTCCTGGGGAGACTCCAGAAGTACCCCAAGATCCATGTCTGCACTGCAGAGGAATCCTCAGGTTCCGGCACTGACTCCAACACAAGGTCTTAGGCCAGCATCGAGGGGAGAGGAAATCCCCAGAGGCCTCGAGCAACTCGCATGGTGACTGGCCTTTCCTGAGGCCACGAGAGCGGGTCCCTGAAGTCCCCATCGTAAGTCGAGAGCACCTGCCGCAACTCGAGAAAATCCCAGGAGGTTTTCCCTCCAGGCGCGATGAGGCCTATTTCCGCTGAGGCAACTAGAGGCTAATCACACCTAAACTCTGGAACTTCCAAAGGGTCCTTCACACCCTAGCTGCAACTCAAGAAGTTCCCCGATATACCCCATCTCCACTCGAGAGGAAGCACGAGAGTCCCGCCCACATCCAGAGGAGGCCCGTTTCCGCCTCCTAGGTCGACAGGAGGGATCCTTTCCCTGCGTGGTCGGGAAAGATTTCCCGGCGTTCCCGTCGCATCTCAAGAGGAGGCGCTCTCCAAAGGAAAAGCGAGAGGAACTCCAGGGTCGTGGCACCATTCCCAGAGTCCCCCGGATGTCTCAGTCCATTCCAGGGAAACCTGTTTTCCCTGCACTGCCTCGACTTTCAAGCCGAGGACCGACTCACACAACGGTGCACGTGGGACAGCCCTGTGGGAAAGCCTCGTGGTGAAAGCCTCGTGGGAAAGCCTCGAGGGAATGCCACAGATCCCTTTTTCCACGCGAAGGGATGCGTTACACTGCTGCTAAAGCTTGGGAGGAAAGTGCCACTTGCATGCCCCCACTCGAGACGAGGACTGACTCCCCTGGGGAGACTCCAGAATACCCCAAGATCCATGTCAGCACTGGAGAGGAATCCTCAGGTTCTGGCACCGACTCCACACAAGGTCTTAGGCCCTGGCATCGACGGGAGAGGAATCCCGAGTGGCCCCCGAGTAACTCGCAAGGAAATGGCCGTTCCCGAGGCCACCAGAGGCGCGTCCCTGAGGTCCCCGTCATAAGTCTAGTGCACCTGCCACAACTCGAGAAAATCCAGGAGGTTCTACCTTCCAGGCGAGATGAGGCCCATTTCCGCTGAGGCGTCCTGAGGCTAATCACACCAGACCTCTGGAACTTGCAAAGGGTCCTTCACACCCTTGCTGCAACTCAAGAAGTTCCCCGATATACCCGTCTCCACTCGAGAGGAAGCACGAGAGTCCCGACCACATCCAGAGGAGCCCCGTTTCCACCTCCTAGCTCGAGAGGAGGGATCCTTTCCCTGCGTGCTCGGGAAAGAATTCCCGGCGTTCCCGTCGCATCTCAAGAGGAGGCGCTCTCCACAGGAATGGCGAGAGGAACTCCAGGGTCATGCCACCATTCCCAGAGTCCCCCAGATGTCTAAGTCCATTCCAGGGAAACCTGTTTTCCCTGCACTGCCTCGACTTTCAAGCCGAGGATCGACTCACACCACGGTGGCACGTGGGACAGCCCTGTAGGAAAGCCTCGTGGGAAACCCTCGGGGGAAAGCCTCAAGGGAAAGCCACAGATCCCATGATCAACGCGAAGGGTAGCGTGACACTGCTGCTACAGCTCGCGAGGTAAGCGCACGTGCATTCCCCCACTCGAGACGAGGACTGACTCCCCTGGGGAGACTCCACAAGTACCCCCAGATCCATTTCACACTGGAGAGGAATCCTCAGGTTCCGGCATCGACTCCACACAAGGTCTTAGGCCCCGGCATCGACGGGAGAGGAATCCCGAGAGGCCCCCAAGCAACTCGAATGGGGACTGGCCTTTTCTGAGGCCACAGCAGAGCGGGTCCCTGAGGTCCCCGTCGTAAGTCTAGAGCACCTGCTGCAACTCGAGAAAATCTAGGAGGTTCTGCCCTCCAGGCGAGATGAGGCCCATTTCCGCTGAGGTGTCTCGAGGCTTATCACACCTAACCTCTGAAACTTCCAAAGGGTTCTTCACACCCTTGCTGCAACTCAAGAAGTTCCCCGACATACGCGTCTCCACACAAGAAGAAGCATTAGAGTCCCGCACACATCCAGAGGAGCCCAGATTCCGCCTCCTGGCTTGAGACGAGGGATCCTTTCCCTGCGTGGTCGGGTAAGAATTTCCCCGGCGTTTCCCGTCGCATCTCAAGAGGAGGCGCTCTCCACAGGAAAGGCGAGAGGAACTCCAGGGTCGTGCCACCATTCCCAGAGTCCCCCAGATGTCTCAGTCCATTTCCAGGGAAACCTGTTTTCCCTGCACTGCATCGACTTTCCAAGCCGAGGATCGACTCACACCACGGTGGCACGTGGGACAGCCCTGTGGGACAGCCCTGTGGGAAAGCCTCGAGGGAAAGCCAATGATCCCTTGATCCACTTGAAGGGAATCGTGACACTGCTGCAACAGCTGGGGAGGAAAGCGGCACGTGCATGCCCCCACTCGAGACAAGGACTGACTCCCCTGGGGAGACTCCAGAAGTACCCCAAGATCCATGTCAGCACTGGGAGAGGAATCCTCAGGTTCCGGCACCGGCTCCACACTAGATTCTTAGGCCCGCGGCATCGACGGGAGAGGAATCCCGAGAGGCCCCCGAGCAACTCGCATGGGGACTGGCCTTTCCTGACGCCACCACAGCGGGTCCCTGAGGACCCCGTCGTAAGTCGAGAGCACCTGCCGCAACTCGAGAAAATCCAGGAGGTTCTCCCCTCCAGGCGAGATGAGGCCCATTTCCGCTGAGGCGTCTCGAGGTTAATCACACCTAACCTCTGGAACTTCCAAAGGGTCCTTCACACCCCTTGCTGCAACTCAGGAAGTTCCCCGATATACCCGACTCAACTCGAGGAGGAAGCCACGAGAGTCCCTCCCACATCCAGAGGAGCCCCGTTTCCGCCTCCTAGCTCGAGGGGAGGGATCCTTTCCCAGCGTGGTCGGGAAAGAATTCCCGGCGTTCCCGTTGCATCTCAAGAGGAGGCGATCTCCACAGGAAAGGTGAGAGGAACTCCAGGGTCGTGCCACCATTCCCAGAGTCCCCTGGATGTCTCAGTCCATTCCAGGGAAACCTGTTTTCCCTGCACTGCCTCGATGTTCAAGCCGAGGATCGACTCACACCACGGTGGCACGTGGGAGAGCCTTGTGGAAAGCCTCGTGGGAAAGCCTCGAGGGAAAGACACAGATCCCTTGATCCACGCGAAGGGAAGCGCGACACTACTGCTAACAGCTCTGGGAGGAAAGCGCACGTGCCATGCCCCCACTCGAGACGAGGACTGACTGCCCCTGGGGAGAATCCCAGAAGTTCCCAAAGATCCATGTCTGCACTGGAGAGGAATCTTCAGGTTCCGGCACTGAGTCCACAGAAGGTCTTAGGCCCCAGCATCGACGGGAGAGGAATCCCCAGAGGCCCTCGAGCAACTCGATGGTGACTGGCCTTTCCTGAGGCCACGAGAGCGGGTCCCTGAAGTCCCCATCGTAAGTCGAGAGCACCTGCCGCAACTCGAGAAAACCCAGGAGGTTTTCCCTCCAGGCGCGATGAGGCCTATTTCCGCTGAGGCAACTAGAGGCTAATCACACCTAAACTCTGGAACTTCCAAAGGGTCCTTCACACCCTAGCTGCAACTCAAGAAGTTCCCCGATATACCCATCTCCACTCGAGAGGAAGCACGAGAGTCCCGCCCACATCCAGAGGAGGCCCGTTTCCGCCTCCTAGGTCGACAGGAGGGATCCTTTCCCTGCGTGGTCGGGAAAGATTTCCCGGCGTTCCGTCGCATCTCAAGAGGAGGCGCTCTCCAAAGGAAAAGCGAGAGGAACTCCAGGTCGTGCCACCATTCCCAGAGTCCCCCGGATGTCTCAGTCCATTCCAGGGAAACCTGTTTTCCCTGCACTGCCTCGACTTTCAAGCCGAGGATCGACTCACACAACGGTGCACGTGGGACAGCCCTGTGGGAAAGCCTCGTGTGAAAGCCTCGTGGGAAAGCCTCGAGGGAATGCCACAGATCCCTTTTTCCACGCGAAGGGATGCGTTACACTGCTGCTAAAGCTTGGGA
>NW_017198408.1:0-7702 GCF_001704415.2 Capra hircus
AGAGTCCCCCAGATGTGTCAGTCCTTCCAGGGAACCTGTTTTCCCTGCACTGCCTCGACTTTCAAGCGAGGATCGGACTCACACAGGGTGGCACGTGGGACAGCCCTGTGCGAAAGGCTCATGGGAAAGCCTCGTGGAAAAGCCTCGAGGGAAAGCCACAGATCCCTTGATCCACACGAAGGGAAGCGGTGACACCGCTGCTACAGCTCGGGAGGAAAGCGCACGTGCATGCCACCACTCGAGATGAGGACTGACTCCCCTGGGGAGATTCCAGAAGTACCCCAAGGTCCATGTCAGTACTGGAGAGGAAACCTCAGGTTCCCGCACCGACTCCACACAAGGTCTTAGCCCGGCATCGACGGGAGAGGAATCCGAGAGGCCCCCGAGCAACTCGCATGGGGACTGTCCTTTCTGAGGCCACCAGAGAGGGTCCATGAGGTCCCCGTCGTAAGTCGAGAGCACCTGCCGCAACTCGAGAAAATCCAGGAGGTTCTCCCTCCAGGCGAGATGAGGCAATTTCCGCTGAGGCGTCTCGAGGCTAATCACACCTAACCTCTGGAACTTCCAAAGGGTCCTTCACACCCTTGCTGCAACTCATGAAGTTCCCCGACATACCCCGTCTCCCTCCGAGAGGAAGCACGAGAGTCCGCCCACATCCAGAGGAGCCCGTTTCCGCCTGATAGATCCAGAGGAGGATCCTTTCCCTGCGTGGTCGGGAAAGAATTCCGGCGTTCCGGCACATCTCAAGAGGAGGCGCCTCCAAAGGAAAGGCTAGATGAACTCGAGGTCGTGACCATTCCCAGAGTCCGCCAGAAAATTCCTTGTCGGGAATTTAATTGGCCTTCCGCGTAAACCTAGCTATTCAGCCTTTTCCTCCAGTTAATCTTCTTACTACCCTATAATTTCTTAATCTAATCTTACATTAATAATTACACAAGACTTTCCACGTCAACGCTGTCCATCCGTCGAATTCCCTGGATGCAGCGAGGATGGACACCGGCACACTGAGCTATCTGGGGGACTCTTGGAATGATGTCACGACACTGGAGTTTCTCTCGCCTTTCCTGTGGAGAGCGCCTCCTCATGAGATGCGACGGGAACACCGGGAATTCTTTCCCGGAACATACAAGGAAAGGATACCTGACCGCGAGGTACGAGGCGGAAACGGGGCTCCTCTGCATGTGGGCGGACTCTCGTGCTTCCTCTCGAGTGGAGTCAGGTATGTTGGGGAACTTCTTGAGTTGTAGCAAGTGAGTGAAGGACCCTTTGGAAGTTCCAGAGGTTAGGTGTGATAAGCCTCGAGTCGCCTCAGCGGAAATGGGCCTCATCTCGCCTGGAGGGGAGAACCTCCTGGATTTTCTTGTGTTAAGGCAGGTGCTCTCGACTTATGTCGGGAACCACAGGGACCCGCTCTCGTGGCCTCAGGAAAGGCCAGTCCCCATGCGCGTTGCGCGGTGGTCTCTCGGATTCCTCTCCCGTCGATGCCGGGGCCTAACACCTTGTGTGGAGTCGGTGCCGGAACCTGAGGATTCCTCTCCAGTGCTGACATGGATCTTGGGGTACTTCTGGACTCTCCCAGGGAAGTCAGTCCTCGTCTCGAGTGGGGCATGCACGTGCGCTTTCCTCCTGAGCTGTAGCAGCAGTGTCACGCTTCCCTTCGCATGGATCAAGGGATCTGAGCCTTTCCCTCGAGGCTTTCCACGAGGCTTTCCCCACAGGGCTGTCCCACGTGCCACCGTGGTGTGAGTCGATCCTCGTCTTGAAAGTAGAGGCAGTGCAGGGAAAACAGGTTTCCCTGGAATGGACTGAGACATCTGGGGGACTCTGGAATGGTGGCATGACCCTGGAGTTCCTCTCGCTTTACTGTGGAGAGCGCCCCCCTCTTGAGATGCGACGGAAATGCCGGGATTTCTTTCCCGACCACGCAGGGAAAGGATACTACCTCTCGAGCTAGGAGGCGAAACGGGGCTCCTCTGGATGTGGGCGGGACTCTCCTGCTTCCTCTCGAGTGGAGACAGGTATGTCGGGGAACTTCTTGAGTTGCAGCCAGGGTGTAAAGTTCCCTTTGGAAGTTCCAGAGGTTAGGTGTGATTAGCCTCGAGACGCCTCAGCGGAAATGGGCCTCATCTCGCCTGAAGGGGAGAACCTCCTGGATTTTCTATAGTTGCGGCAGGTGCTCTCGACTTACGGGGACCTCAGGGACCCGCTCTGGTGGCCTCAGGAAAGGCCAGTCCTCATGCGAGTTGCTCGGGGGCCTCTCGGGATTCCTCTCCCGTCGATACCGGGCCTAAGACCTTGTGTGGAGTCAGTGCCGGAACCTGAGGATTCCTCTCCAATGCTGACATGGATATTGGGTTACTTCTGGAGTCTCCCCCAGGGGAGTCAGTCCTCGTCTCGAGTGGGGGCGTGGACGTGCGCTTTCATCCCGAACTGCAGCAGCAGTGTCACGCTTCCCTTCGCATGGATCAAGGGGTCTGTGGCTTTCCCTCGAGGCTTTACCACGAGGCTTTCCACGAGGCTTTCCCACAGGGCTGTCCCACGTGCCACCGTGGTGTGAGTCGATCCCCAGCTTGAAAGTCGAGGCAGTGCAGGAAAACAGGCTTCCCTGGAATGGACTGAGACATCTGGGGAATCTGGGCATGGTGGAACGACCCTGGAGTTCCTCTCGCCTTTCCTGTCGAGAGCGCCCCTCCTCAGATGCGACGCGAAGGGCGTTAATTCTTTCCGGACCACGCAGGGAAAGGATCCCTCCTCTCGAGCTAGGAGGCGGAAACGGGGCTCCTCTGGATGTGGGCGGGACTCTTGTGCTTCCTCTCGAGTGGAGACGGGGATGTCGGGGACTTCTTGAGTTGCAGCAAGGGTGTGAAGGACCCTTTGGAAGTTCCAGAGGCTAGGTGTGATTAGCCTTGAGACGACTCATTGGAAATGGGCCTCATCTGGCCTGGAGGGGAGAACCTCCTGGGTTTTCTTGAGTTGCGGCTGGTGCTCTCGACTGACGACGGGGACATCTGCGACCCGCTCTGGTGGCCTCAGGAAAGGCCAGTCCCCATGCGTGTTGCTCGGGGCCTCTCGGGATTCCTCTCCCGTCGATGCCGGGCCTAAGACCTTGTGTGGAGTCGGTGCCGGACCCTGAGGATTCCTCTCCAGTGCTGACATGGATCTTGGGGTACTTCTGAGGTCTCCCCAGGGGAGTCAGTCCTCGTCTCGAGGGGAGGCATGTACGTGCGATTTCCTCCCGAGCTGTAGCAGCAGTGTCACACTTCCCTTCGCGTGGATCAAGGGATCTGTTGCTTTCCCTCGAGGCTTTCACACGAGGCTTTCCCAAGAGGCTTTCCCACAGGGCTGTCCCACGTGCCACCATGGTGTGAGTCGATCCTCGGCTAGAAAGTCGAGGCAGTGCAGGGAAACAGGTTTCCCTGGAATGGACTGAGACATCTGGGGGACTCTGCGAATGGTGGCACGACACTGGAGTTCCTCTCGCCTTTCCTGTGGAGAGCGCCTCCTCTTGAATTGCGACGGGAACGCGGGGAATTCTTTCCAGACCAGGCAAGGAATGGATCCCTCCTCTGGAGCTATGAGGCAGAAATGGGGCTCCTCTGGATGTGGGCGGGACTATCGGGCTTCCTCTCGAGTGGAGACGGGTATGTCGGGGAACTTCTTGAGTTGCAGCAAGGGTGTGAAAGATCCTTGGAAGTTCCAGAGGTTAGTTGTGATTAGCCTCGAGACGCCTCAGCGGAAATGGGCCTCATCTCGCCTGGAGGGGAGAACCTCCAGGATTTTCTCGAGTTGTGGCAGTTGCTCTCGACTTACGATGGGGACCACAGGGACCCGCTCTGGTGGTCTCAGGGAAGGCCAGTCCCCACGTGAGTTGCTCGGGGGCCTCTCAGGATTCCTCTGCCGTCGCTACCGGGGCCTAAGATCTTGCGGAGAGTCGGTGCCGGAACCTGAGGATTCCTCTCCAGTGCTGACATGGACCTTGGGGGTACTTCTGGAGTCTCCCCAGGGGAGTCAGTCCTCCTCAGAGTGGGGGCATGCACGTGCACTTTCCTCCGAGCTGCTAGCAGCAGTGTAACGCTTCCCTTCCCGTGGAACAAGGGATCTGTGGCATTCCCTCGTGGCTTTACCACGAGGCTTTCCCACGAGGCTTTCCCACAGGGCTGTCCCACGTTCCACCGTGGTGTGAGTCGATCCTCGGCTTTAAAGTCGAAGCAGTGCAGGGAAAACAGGTTTCCCTGGAATGGACTGACACATCTGGGGGTCTCTGGGAATTGTGGCAGGACAATGGAGTTCCTCTCACCTTTCTTGTGGAGAGCGCCTCCTCTTGAGATGCGACGGGAATGCCGGGGAATTCTTTCCCGACCACGCAGGGAAAGGATCCCTCCTCTCGAGCTAGCAGGCGGAAACGGGGCGACTCTGGATATGGGCGGGACTCTCGGATTCCTCTTGAGTGGAGACGGGTATGTCGGGGAACTTCTTGAGTTGCAGCAATAGTGTGAAGGACCCTTTGGAAGTCCCAGAGTTAAAGTGTGATTACCCCCTAGTTGCCTCAGCCGAAATGGGCCTCATCTCGCCTGGAGGGGAGAACCTCCTGGATTTTCTCGAGTTGTGGCAGGTGCTCTCGACTTACGATGGGGACCTCAGGGATCCGCTCTGGTGGCCTCAGGAAAGGCCAGTTCCCATGCGAGTTGTTCGGGGGACTCTCGGGGGCCTCTCCGGTTTCCTCTCCCGTCGATGCTGGGGCCTAAAACCTTGTGTGGAGTCAGTGCCGGAACCTGAGGATTCCTCTCCAGTGCTGACATGGATCTTGGGGTACTTCTGGATTCTCCCCAGGGGAGTCAGTCCTCGTCTCGAGTGGGGGCATGCACGTGCGCTTTCCTCCCGAGCTGAGGCAGCAGTGTCACGCTTCCCTTCGCGTGGATCAAGGGATAAGGGGCTTTCCCTCAAGGCTTTGCCACGAGGCTTTCCCACGAGGCTTTCCCACAGGGCTGTCCCACGTGCCACCGTGGTGTGAGTTAATCCTCGGCTTGAAAGTCGAGGCAGTGCAGTGAAAACAGGTTTCCCGGGAATGGACTGACACATCTGGGGGACTCTTGGAATGTGGCACGACCCTGGAGTTCCTCTCGCCTTTCCTGTGGAGAGCGCCTCCACTTGAGATGCGACGGGAACGCTGGGAAATCTTTCCCGACCACGCAGGGAAAGGATCCCTCCTCTCGAGCTAGGAAGCGGAAACGAGGCTCCTCTGGATGTGGGCGGGACTCTCGTGCTTCCTCTTGAGTGGAGTCGGGTAAGTCGGGGAACTCCTTGAGTTGCAGCAAGGGTGTGAAGGACCCTTTGGAAGTTCCAGTGGTTAGGTGTGATTAGCCTCGTGACGCCTCAGCGGAAATGGGCCTCATCTCGCCTGGAGGGGAGAACCTCCTGGATTTTCTCGAGTTGTGGCAGGTGCTCTCGACTTACGACGGGGACCTCAGGGACCTGCTCTGGTGGCCTCAGGAAAGGACAGTCCCCTTGTGAGTTGCTCGGGGGCTTCTCGGGGCCTCTCGGGTTTCCTCTCCCGTCGATTCTGGGGCCTAAATTCTTGTTTGGAGTCAGTGCCGGAACCTGAAGGATTCCTCTCCAGTGCTGACATGGATCTTGGGGTACTTCTGGTGTCTCCACAGGGGAGTCAGTCCTCGTCTCGAGTGGGGGCATGCACGTGCGCATTCCTCCCGAGCTGTAGCAGCAGTGTCACACTTCCCTTCGCGTGGGTCAAGGGATCAGGGGCTTTCCCTCGAGCCTTTCCCTCGAGGCTTTCCCACGAGGCTTTCCCACCAGGGCTGTCCCACGTGCCACCGTGGTGTGAGTCCGATCCTCGGCTTGAAAGTCGAGGCAGTGCAGGGAAAACAGGTTTCCCTGGAATGGACTGAACACATCTGGGGGTCTCTGGGAATGTGGCACAACCCAGGAGTTGCTCTCGCCTTTCCTGTGGAGAGCGCCTCCACTTGAGATGTGTCGGGAACGCCGGGAATTCTTTCCGACCACGCAGGGAAAGGATCCCTCCTCTCGAGCTAGGAGGCGGAAACGGGGCTCCTCTGGATGTGGGCCGGACTCTCGTGCTTCCTCTCGAGTGGAGTCGGGTATGTTGGGGAACTTCTTGAGTTGCAGCAAGGGTGTGAAGAACCCTTTGGAAGTTCCAGAGATTAGGTGTGATTAGCCTCGAGACACCTCAGCGGAAATGGGCTTCATCTCGCCCTGGAAGGGAGAACCTCCTGGATTTTCTCGAGTTGCGGCAGGTGCTCTCGACTTACGACGGGGACCTCAGGGACCCGCTCTGGTGGCCTCAGGAAAGGCCAGTCCTCATGCGAGTTGCTCGGGGGCCTCTCGGGGGCCTCTCGGGTTTCCTCTCCCGTCGATGCTGGGCCTAAGACCTTGTGTGGAGTCAGTGCCGGAACCTGAGGATTCCTCTCCAGTGCTGACATGGATCTTTGGGTACTTCTGGATTCTCCCCAGGGAAGTCAATCCTCGTCTCGAGTGGGGGCATGCACGTGCCCTTTCCTCCCGAGCTGTAGCAGCAGTGTCACGCTTCCCTTCGCGTGGAACGAGGGATCTGGGGCATTCCCTCGAGGCTTTTCCACAAGGCTTTCCCACGAGGCTTTCCCCACAGGGCTGTCCCACGTGCCACCGTGGTGTGAGTCGATCCTCGGCTTGAAAGTCGAGGCAGTGCAGGGAAAACTGGTTTCCCTGGAATGGACTGAGGCATCTGAGGACTCTGGAATGGTGGCACGACGCTGGAGTTACTCTCGCCTTTCCTGTGGAGAGCACCTCCCTTGAGATGCGACGGGAATGCCAGGAATTCTTTCCCGAGCACGAAGGGAAAGGATCCCTCCTCCCGAGCTAGGAGGCGGAAAAGGGGCTCCTATGGTTTTGGGCGGGACTCTCGTTTTTCCTCTCAAGTGGAGACGGGTATGTCGGGGAACTTCTTGAACTGCAGCAAGGGTGGAAGGACCCTGTGGAAATTCCAGAGGTTAGGTGTGATTAGCCTCGAGATGCCTCAGTGGAAATGGGCCTCATCTTGATTGGAGGGGAGAACCTCCTGGATTTTCTCGAGTTGCGACAGGTGCTCTCGACTTACGACGGGGACCTCAGAGACCTCCTCTGGTGGCCTCAGGAAAGCCTGTCCACTTACGAGTTGCGCGGGGAGCCTCGCGGAGGTTCCTCTCCCGTCGATGCCAGGGCCTAAGACCTTGTGTGGAGTCGGTGCCGGAACCTGAGGATTCCTCTCCAGTGCTGACATGGATCTTGGAGTACTTCTGGTGTCTCCCCAGGGAATCAGTCCTCGTCTCGAGTGGGGGCATGCACGTGCGCTTTCCTCCAAGCTGTAGCAGCAGTGTCGGCTTCCCTTCGCGTGGATCAAGGGATCTGTGGCTTTCCCAGGAGGCTTTCCCACGAATCTTTCCCACAGGGCTCTCCCCCGAGCTACCGTGGTGTGAGTCGATCCTCGGTTTGAAAGTCGAGGCAGTGCAGGGAAAACAGGTCTCCCTGGAATGGACTGAGACATCTGGGGGACTCTGGGAATGGTGGCACGACCCTTGAGTTTCTCTCTCGCCTTTCCTGTTGGGAGGCCTCCTCTTGAGATGCGACGGGAATGCGGGAATCTTTCCCCACCACGCAGGGAAAGGATCCTCCTCTCGAGCTAGGAGGCTGAAACGGGGCTCCTCTGGATTGT
>NW_017198409.1:0-7702 GCF_001704415.2 Capra hircus
CGCTACCGCTCGACGAGAACACCGAGAGTCCGCCCCCTCCCAAGGACACCCCTTTACATAACTGCCCTCTAGCCGACACGGAGCGCAGATACTATCACCTCCTGCGTGCTCAGCAAAAGAATTCATCAGAGTACTCCCCCCCCACCCCCGTCATACAAATAGCAGCGACGACGCATCATCCGCACAGAAAAGGCGAAGGAACCACTCGGGATCGTGATCAAGCATTCCAGAGTCCCCCAGATGTCTCAGTCCATTCCAGGGAAGCCTGTTTCCCCGGCACTGCCTCGACTTTCAAACCGAGGATCGACTGACACCGCGGTGGCACGTGGGACATCACGGGGAAAGCCTCGTTGGAAAGCCTGGTGGGAAAGCTCGTGGGAAGCCTCATGGAAGCCTCGAGGGAAGCCACAGATCCTATGATCACGGGAAGGGAAGCGTGACACTGCTGCTACAGCTCAGGAGGAAAGCGCACGTGCATACCCCGACTGGAGACGAGGACTCACTCCCCTGGGGAGACTTCAGAAGTACCCCAAGAGCGATGTCAGCACTGCAGGGGAATTCTCAGTTTCCGACACCGACTCCACACAAGGTCTTAGGGGCCCGCATCGATGGGAGAGGAATCCCGAGCGGCCCCGAGCAAATCGCATGGGGGACTGGCCTTCCCTGAGGCCACCAGAGCGGGTCCCTGAGGTCCCTATCGTAAGTCGAGAGCACCTGCCGCAACTCGAGAAATCCAGGGAGGTTCTGCCTCCAGGCGAGATGAGGCCCATTTCGCTGAGGCGTCTCGAGGCTAATCACACCTAATCTCTGGAACTTCCAAAGGGTCCTTCACACCCTGCTGCAACTCAAGAATTTCCATGACATACCCGTCTCACTCGAGAGGAAGCACAGAGCTCCGCTCACATCCAGAGGAGCCCCGTGTCCGCCTCGTAGCTCGAGAGGAGGGATCCTTTCCCTGTGTGGTTGGTAATGAATTCCCGGCGTTCCCGTCGCATCTCAAGATGAGGCGCTCTCCACAGGAAAGGCGAGAGGAACTCAAGGTCGTGCCACCATTCGCAGAGTCCCCCAGATGTCTCAGTCCATTCCAGGAAAACCTGTTTTCCCTGCACTGCCTTGACTTTCTAGCCGAGGATCGACTCACACCACGGTGGCACGTGGGACAGCCCTGTGGGAAAGCCTCGTGGAAACCGTGGGAAAGCCTCGTGGGAAAGTCTCTAGGGAAAGCACAGATCCCTTGATCCACGCGAAAGGAAGCGTGACACTGCTGCTACAGCTCTGGAGGAAATCGCACGTGCATGCCCCCACTCGAGACTACGACTGACTCCCCTGGGGAGACTCCAGAAGTACCCCAAGATCCATGTCAGCACTGGAGAGGAATCCTCAAGTTCCGGCACCAAATTCACACAAGGTCGTAGGCCCCGGCATCGACTGGGAGAGGAATCCCGAGAGGCCCCCTGAGCAACGCGCATGTGGACTGGCCTTTACTGAGTCCACCAGAGCGGGTCCCTGAGGTCCCCGTCATAAGTCGAGAGCACCTGCCGCAACTCGAGAAAATCCAGGAGGTTCTCCCCTCCAGGCAAGATGAGGCCCATTTCCGCTGAGGCGTCGTTGAGGCTAATCACCACCTAACCTCTGGAACTTCCAAAGGGTCCTTCACACCCTTGCTGCAACTCAAGAAGTTCTCCGACATATCCGTCTGCACTCGAGAGGAAGCACGAGAGTCCCACCCACATCCAGAGGAGCCCCATTTCTGCCTCTTAGCTCCAGAGGTGGGATCCTTTCGTGCGTTGTCTGGAAAGAATTCACCGAGTTCCCATCGCAATTCAAGAGGAGGCGCTCTCCACAGGAAAGGCAGAGAGGAACTCCAGTGTCGTGCCACCATTTCGCAGAGTCCCCCAGATGTCTCAGTCCGTTCCAGGGAAACCTGTTTCCCTGCACTGCCTCGACTTCTAAGCCGAGGATCGACTCACACCACGGTGGCACGTGGGACAGCCCTGTGGGAAAGCTTCTTGGGAAAGCCTCGTGTGAAAGCCTCGAGGGAAAGCCACAGATCCCTTGATCCACGTGAAGGAAAGCGTGACATTGCTGCCTACAGCTCGGGAGGAAAGCCCACGTGCATGCCTCCCCTCGAGACGAGGACTGACTCCCCCGGGGAGACCTCAGAAGTACCCCAAGATCCATGTCAGCACCGGAGAGGAATCCTCAGGTTCTGGCACCGACTCCACACAAGGTCTTAGGCCCCGGCATAGACGGGAGAGGAATCCCGAGAGGCCCCCGAGCAACTCGCATGGGGCCTGGCCTTTCCTGAGGGCACCAGAGCGGGTCCCTGAGGTCCCCGTCGTAAGTCCGAGGGCACCTGCCGCAACTCGAGAAAATCCAGGAGGTTCTACCCTCCAGGCGAGATGAGGCCCATTACCGCTGAGGCGTCTCGAGGCTAATCACACCTAACCTATGGAACTTACAAAGGGTCCTTCACGCCCTTGCTGCAACTCAAGAAGCTCCCCCACATACCCGTCTCCCACTCGAGAGGAAGCCCGAGAGTCCCGCCCACATCCAGAGGAGCCCCGTTACTGCCTCCTAGCTCGAGAGGAGGGATCCTTTCACTGAGTGGTCGGTCAAGTATTCCCGGAGTTCCCGTCTCATCTCAAGAGGAGGCGCTCTCCACAGGAAAGGCGAGAGGAACTCCAGATTCGTGCACCCATTCCCAGAGGCCCCCAGATGTCTCAGTCCATTCCATGGAAACCTGTTTCTCCTGCACTGCCTCAACTTTCTAGCCTAGGATCGACACACAACACGGTGGCACGTGGGACAGCCCTTTGGGAAAGTCTCGTGGGAAAGCCTCGTGGAAAAGACTCGTGGGAAAGCCTCGAGGGAAAGCCGCAGATACCTTGATCCACGCGAAGGGAAGCGTGACACTGCTGCTACAGCTCGGGAGGAAAGCGCACGTGCATGCCCCCACTCGAGATGAGGACTGACTCCCGTGGGGAGACTGGAGAAGTACCCCAAGATCCTTGTCAGCACTGCAAAGGAATCCTCAGGTTCCGGCACCGACTCCACACAAGGTCTTAGGCCCTGGCATCGACGGGAGAGGAACCCCGAGAGGGCCCTGAGTAACTCGCATGGGGACTGGTCTTTCCTGAGGCCACCAGAGCGGGTCTCTGAGGTCCCTGTCGTAAGTCGAGAGCACCTGCCGCAACTCGAGAAAATCCAGGAGGTTCTCCCCTCCAGGCGAGATGAGGCCCATTTCCGCAGAGGCGACTCAAGGCTTATCACACCTGACCTCTGGAACTTCCAAAGGGTCCTTCACGTCCTTGCTGCAACTCAAGAAGTTCCCTGACATACCTGTCTCCACTCGAGAGGAAGCACGAGAGGCCTGCCCACATCCAGAGGAGCCCCCGTTTCCGTCTCCTAGCTCGAGAGGAGGGATCCTTTCCCTGCGTTGTCGGGAAAGAATTCCGGCGTTCCCATAGCGTCTCAAGAGGAGTCGCTCTCCACAGGAAAGGCGAGAGGAACTCCAGGGTGGTGCCACCATTCCCAGAGTCCCCCACATGTCTCAGTCCATTTCACGGAAACCTGTTTTCCCTGCATTGCCTTGGCTCTCAAGCCGAGGATCGACTCACACAACGGTGGCATGTGGGACAGCCCTTTGGGAAAGCCTCGTGGGAAAGCCTCGTGGTACAGACTCGAGGGAAAGCCACAGATCCCTTACTCCACAAGAAGGGAAGCGAGATACTGCAGCTACAGCTCGGGAGGTAAGCGCATGTGCATGCGCCCACTCGAGACGAGGACTGACTCCCCTGGGAGACTCCAGAAGTACCCAAGATCCATGTCAGCAAGGAGAGGAATCCTCAGGTTCCTGCACCGACTCCACACAAGGCCTTAGCCCCCGGCATCGATGGGAGTGAAATCCGAGAGGCCCCCGAGCCACTCGCATGGGGACTGGCCTTCCTGAGGCCACCAGAGCGAGTCCCTGAGGTCCCCGTCATAAGTCGAGAGAACCTGCCACAACTCGAGAAAATCCAGGAGGTTCTTCCCTCCAGACGAGATGAGCCCCATTTCCGCAGAGGCGACTCGAGGCTAATCACACCTAACCTCTGGACCTTCCAAAGGGCCCTTCACACCCTTGCTGCAACTCAAGAAGTTCCCTGACATACCCGTCTCCACTCGAGAGGAAGCACGAGAGTCCCGCCCACATCCAGAGGAGCCCTGTTTCCGCCTCCTAGCTCGACAGGAGGGATCCTTTCCCTGCGTGTTCGGAAAAGAATTCCCGGCGTTCCCGTCACATATCAAGAGGGGGCGCTCTCCACAGGAAAGGCGAGAGGAACTCCAGGGTCGTGTCACCATTCCCAGAGTCCCCCAGATGTCTCAGTCCATTCCAGGGAAGCCTGTTTCCCGGCACTGCCTCGACTTTCAAACCGAGGATCGACTGACACCGCGGTGGCACGTGGGACATCACTGGGGGAAAGCCTCGTTGGAAAGCTGGTGGGAAAGCGTCGTGGGAAAGGGAAAGCCTCGAGGGAAAGCCACAGATCCTATGATCCACGGGAAGGGAAGCGTGACACTGCTGCTACAGCTCAGGAGGAAAGCGCACGTGCATACCCCGACTGGAGACGAGGACTCACTCCCCTGGGGAGACTTCAGAAGTACCCAAGAGCGATGTCAGCACTGCAGGGGAATTCTCAGTTTCCGACACCGACTCCACACAAGGTCTTAGGGCCCGGCATCGATGGGAGAGGAATCCCGAGCGGCCCCCGAGCAAATCGCATGGGGACTGGCCTTTCCTGAGGCCACCAGAGCGGGTCCCTGAGGTCCCTGTCGTAAGTCGAGAGCACCTGCCGCAACTCGAGAAAATCCAGGAGGTTCTGCCTCCCAGGCGAGATGAGGCCCATTTCGCTGAGGCGTCTCGAGGCTAATCACACCTAATCTCTGGAACTTCCAAAGGGTCCTTCACACCCTTGCTGCAACTCAAGAATTTCCATGACATACCCGTCTCCACTCGAGAGGAAGCACAAGAGCTCCGCTCACATCCAGAGGAGCCCCGTGTCCGCCTCGTAGCTCGAGAGAGAGGAGGGATCCTTTCCCTGTGTGGTTGGTAATGAATTCCCGGCGTTCCCGTCGCATCTCAAGATGAGGCGCTCTCCACAGGAAAGGCGAGAGGAACTCAAGGGTCGTGCCACCATTCGCAGAGTCCCCCAGATGTCTCAGTCCATTCCAGGAAAACCTGTTTTCCCTGCACTGCCTTGACTTTCTAGCCGAGGATCGACTCACACCACGGTGGCACGTGGGACAGCCCTGTGGGAAAGCCTCGTGGGAAAGCCCCGTGGGGAAAGCCTCGTGGGAAAGTCTCTAGGGAAAGCCACAGATCCCTTGATCCACGCGAAAGGAAGCGTGACACTGCTGCTACAGCTCTGGAGGAAAGCGCACGTGCATGCCCCCACTCGAGACTACGACTGACTCCCCTGGGGAGACTCCAGAAGTACCCCAAGATCCATGTCAGCACTGGAGAGGAATCCTCAAGTTCCGGCACCAAATTCACACAAGGTCGTAGGCCCCGGCATCGACGGGAGAGGAATCCCGAGGGCCCTGAGCAACGCGCATGTGGACTGGCCTTTACTGAGTCCACCAGAGCGGGTCCCTGAGGTCCCCGTCATAAGTCGAGAGCACCTGCCGCAACTCGAGAAAATCCAGGAGGTTCTCCCCTCCAGGCAAGATGAGGCCCATTTCCGCTGAGGCGTCTTGAGGCTAATCACACCTAACCTCTGGAACTTCCAAAGGGTCCTTCACACCCTTGCTGCAACTCAAGAAGTTCTCCGACATATCCGTCTGCACTCGAGAGGAAGCACGAGAGTCCCACCCACATCCAGAGGAGCCCCATTTCTGCCTCTTAGCTCCAGAGGTGGGATCCTTTCCGTGCGTTGTCTGGAAAGAATTCACCGAGTTCCCATCGCAATTCAAGAGGAGCGCTCTCCACAGGAAAGGCGAGAGGAACTCCAGTGTCGTGCCACCATTCGCAGAGTCCCCCAGATGTCTCAGTCCGTTCCAGGGAAACCTGTTTCCCTGCACTGCCTCGACTTTCTAAGCCGAGGATCGACTCACACCACGGTGGCACGTGGGACAGCCCTGTGGGAAAGCTTCTTGGAAAGCCTCGTGTGAAAGCCTCGAGGGAAAGCCACAGATCCCTTGATCCACGTGAAGGAAAGCGTGACATTGCTGCTACAGCTCGGGAGGAAAGCCCACGTGCATGCCTCCCCTCGAGACGAGGACTGACTCCCCCGGGAGAACCTCAGAAGTACCCCAAGATCCATGTCAGCACCGGAGAGGAATCCTCAGGTTCTGGCACCAACTCCACACAAGGTCTTAGGCCCCGGCATAGACGGGAGAGGAATCCCGAGAGGCCCCCGAGCAACTCGCATGGGCCTGGCCTTTCCTGAGGGCACCAGAGCGGGTCCTGAGGTCCCGTCGTAAGTCGAGGGCACCTGCCGCAACTCGAGAAAATCCAGGAGGTTCTACCTCCAGGCGAGATGAGGCCATTACGCTGAGCGTCTCGAGGCTAATCACACCTAACCTATGGAACTTTACAAAGGGTCCTTCACGCCCTTGCTGCAACTCAAGAAGCTCCCCCACATACCCGTCTCCACTCGAGAGGAAGCCCGAGAGTCCGCGCCCACATCCAGAGGAGCCCCGTTACTGCTCCTAGCTCGAGAGGAGGGATCCTTTCACTGAGTGGTGGGTCGTCAAGTATTCCCGGAGTTCCCGTCTCATCTCAAGAGGAGGCGCTCCACAGGAAAGGCGAGAGGAACTCCAGATTCGTGCACCCATTCCCAGAGGCCCCGATGTCTCAGTCCATTCCATGGAAACCTGTTTCTCCTGCACTGCCTCAACTTTCTAGCCTAGGATCGACACACAACACGGTGGCACGTGGGGACAGCCTTTGGGAAAGTCTCGTGGGAAAGCCTCGTGGAAAAGACTCGTGGGAAAGCCTCGAGGAAAGCCGCAGATACCTTGATCCACGCGAAGGGAAGCGTGACACTGCTGCTACAGCTCCGGAGGAAAGCGCACGTGCATGCCCCCAATCGACGAGGACTGACTCCCCTGGGGAGACTCCAGAAGTACCCAAGATCCACGTCAGCACTGGAGAGGAATCCTCAGGTTCCGGCACCGACTTCACACAAGGTCTTAGGCCCCGGCATCAAAGGGAGAGGAATCCCGAGAGGCCTCCGAGCAACTCGCATGGGGACTGCCTTTCCTAAGGCACCAGAGCGGGTCCCTGAGGTCCCTGTCGTAAGTCGAGAGCACCTGCTGCAACCTGAGAAAATCCAGGAGGTTCTGCCCCTCCAGGCGAGATGAGGCCCATTTCGCTGAGGCGGCGTCTCGAGGGCTAATCACACCTAATCTCTGGAACTTCCAAAAGGTCCTTCACACCCTTGCTGCAACTCAAGAATTTCCATGACATACCCGTCTCCACTCGAGAGGAAGCACAAGAGCTCCGCTCACATCCAAGGAGCCCCGTGTCCGCCTCGTAGCTCGAGAGGAGGGATCCTTTCCCTGTGTGGGTTGGTAATGAATTCCCGGCGTTCCTGTCGCATCTCAAGATGAGGGTGCTCTCCACAGGAAAGGCGAGAGGAACTCAAGGGTCGTGCCACATTCGCAGAGTCCCCCAGATGTCTCAGTCCATTCCAGGAAAACCTGTTTTCCCTGCATT
>NW_017198410.1:0-7702 GCF_001704415.2 Capra hircus
TCGTGGAACTTCTTGAGTTGCAGCAAGGGTGTGAAGGACCTTTTGAAGTTTCCAGAGGTTAGGTGTGATTAGCCTCGAGACGCCTCAGCGGAAATGGGACTCAGCTCGCCTGGAGGGGAGAACCTCCTGGATTTTCTCGAGTTGCGGCAGGTGCTCTCGACTTACGACGGGGACCTCAGGGACCCGCTGTGGTGGCCTCAGGAAAGGCCAGTCCCCATGCGAGTTGCTCTGGGTCCTCTCGGGATTCCTCCCGTCGATGCCGGGGCCTAAGATCTTGTGTGGAGTCGGTGCTGGAACCTGAGGATTCCTCTCCAGTGCTGACATGGATCTTGGGGGACTTCTGGCGTCTCCCAGTGCAGTCAGACCTCTACTCGAGTGGGGGCATGCACGTGCGCTTTCCTTCCGAGCTCTAGCAGCAGTGTCGCGCTTCCCTTCGGGTGGATCAAGGGATCAGGGGCTTTCCCGCCAGGCTTTCCCACGAGGCTTTCCCACGAGGCTTTCCCACGAGGCTTTCCCACGGGGCTGTCCCACGTGACACCGTGGTGTGAGTCCATCCTCGGCTTGAAAGTCGAGGCAGTGCAGGGAAAACAGTTTTCCCTGGAATGGACTGAGACATCCAGGGGTCTCTGGGAATGGTGGCACGACCCAGGAGTTCCTCTGGCCTTTCCTGTGGAGAGGCCTCCTCTTGAGATGCAACGGGAACCGGGAATTTTCCCGACCACGCAGGGAAAGGATCCCTCCTCTCGAGCTAGGAGGCGGAAACGGGGCTCCTCTGGATGGTGGGCGGGACTCTCGTGCTTCCTCTCGAGTGGAGTCGGGTATGTCGGGGAACTTCTTGAGTTGCAGAAAGGGTGTGAAGGACCCTGTGGAAGTTCCAAGAGGTTAGGTGTGATTATCCTCGAGACGCCTCAGCGGAAATGGGCCTCATCTCGCCTGGAGGGAAGAACCTCCTGGATTTTCTCGAGTTGCGGCAGGTGCTCTCGACTTACGACGGGGACCTCAGGGACCCGCTGTGGTGGCCTCAGGAAAGGCCAGTCCCCCATGCGAGTTGCTCGGGGGCCTCTCGGGATTCCTCTCCCTTCGATACCGGGGGTCTAAGACCTTGTGTGGAGTCGGTGCCGGAACCTGAGACTTCCTCTCCAGTGCTGACATGGATCTTGGGGTACATCTGGAAGTCTCCCCAGGGGAGTCAGTCCTCGTCCCGAGTGGGGCATGCACGTGCGCTCTCCTCCCGAGCTGTAGCAGCAGTGTCACGCTTCCCTTCCCGTGGATCAAGGGATCTGTGGCTTTCCCTCGAGGCTTTTCCACGAGGCTTTCCCACGAGGCTTTCCCACAGGGCTGTCCCACGTGCCACCATGGTGTGAGTCGATCCTCGGCTTGAACGTCGAGGCAGTGCAGGGAAAACAGGTTTCCCTGGAATGGACTGAGACATCTGGGGACTCTGGGAATGATGGCACGACCCTGGAGTTCCTCTCGCCATTCCTGTGGAGAGCGGCCTCCTCTTGACATGCCATGGGAAATCCAGGAATTCTTTCCCGACAACGCAGGGAAAGTATCCCTCCTCTCTAACCAAGGAGGCGGAAACGGGGCTCCTCTGGATGTGGGCGGGACTCTCGTGGTTCCTGTCGAGTGGAGACGGGCATGTTGGGGAAGTTCTTGAGTTGCAGCAAGGGTGTGAAGGACCCTTTGGAAGTTCCAGAGTTTAGGTGTGATTAGCCTCGAGACGCCTCAGCGGAAATGGGGCCTCATCTCGGCCAGGAGAGGAGAACCTCCTGGATTTTCTCCGAGTTGCGGCAGGTGCTCTCGACTTACGACGGGGACATCATGGACCCACTCTTGTGGCCTCACGAAAGGCCAGTCCCCATGCGAGTTGCTCATGGGCCTATCGGGATTCCTCTCCCGTTGATGCCGGGACCTAAGATCTTGTGTGGAGTCTGTGCCAAACCTGAGGATTCCTCTCCATTGCTGACTTGTATCTTGGGGTAACTTCTGGAGTCTCCCCAGGGGATTCAGTCCTCGTCTCAAGTGGGGGCATGCACGTGCACTTTCCTCCGAGCTGGTAGCAGCAGTGTTGAGCTTCCCTTCGAGAGGATCAAGGGATCTGTGGCTTTCCCTCGAGGCTTTCCCACGACACTTTCCCACGACGCTTTCGCACCAGGCTTTCCCACGAGGATTTCCCACAGTGATGTCCCACGTGCCACAGTGGTGTCAGTCGATCCTCGGTTTGAAAGTCGAGGCAGTGCCTGGGAAACAGGCTTCCCTGGAATGGACTGAGACATCTGGGGGACTCTAGGAATGGTGGCACGACCCTGGGATTTCCTCTCGCCTTTCCTGTGTAAAGCGCCCCTCTTGAGATGTGACGGGAACGCCGGGAATTCTTTTCCGAACACGCAAGGGAAAGGATCCCTCCTGTCGGGCTAGGAGGAGGAAAAGGGCTCCTCTGGATGTAGGCGGGACTCTCGTGCTCCCTCTCGAGTGGGAGACGGGAATCTCGCGGAACTTTTGATTTGGAGCAAGGGTGTGAAGGACCCTTTGGAAGTTCCAGAGTTTAGGTGAGAATAGCCTCGAGACGCCTCAGCGGAAATGGGCCTCATCTCGCCTGGAGGGGAGAACCTCCTGGATTTTCTCGAGTTGCAGCAGGTGCTCTCGACTTAAGACGGGGACCTCAGGGACCCGCTCTGGTGGCCTCGGGAAAGGCCAGTCCCCATGCGAGTTGCTCGGGGGCCTCTCGGGATTCCTCTCCCATCGATGCCAGGGCCTAAGACCTTGTGTGGAGTCGGTGCCGGAACCTGAGGATTCCTCTCCAGTGCTGACATGGATCTTGGGGTACTTCTGGAGTCTCCCCAGGGGAGTCAGTCCTCGTCTCGAGTGGGGGCATGCACGTGGGCTTTCTTCACGAGCTGTAGCAGAAGTGTCACCCTTCCCTTCGCGTGGATCAAACGGATCTGTGGCTTTCCCTCGAGGCTTTCCCACGAGGGTTTCCCACGAGGCTTTCCCACAGGGCTGTCCCACGTGCCACCGTGGTGTGAGTCGATCCTCGGCTTGAAAGTCGAGGCAGTGCAGGGAAAAACAGGTTTCCCTGGAATGGACGGAGACATCTGGTTGACTCTGGGAAATGGTGGCACGACCCTGGAGTTCCTCTCGCCTTTCCTGTGGAGAGCGCCTCCTCTTGAGATGCGACGGGAACGCCGGGAATTCTTTCCCGACAACGTAGGGAAATGATCCCTCCTCTCGAGCTAGGAGGCGTAAACGGGGCTCCTCTGGATGTGGGCAGGACTCTCGTGCTTCCTCTCGAGTGGAGACGGGTATGTCGGGGAACTTGTTGAGTTGCAACAATGGTGTGAAGGACCTTTGGAAGTTCCAGAAGTTAGGTGTGATTAGCCTCGAGACGCCTCAGCGGAAATGGGCCTCAACTCGCCTGGAGGGGAGCACCTCCTGGATGTTCTCGAGTCGCGGCAGGTGCTCTCGTCTTACAACGGGGACCTCAGGGACCCGCTCTGGTGGCCTCAGGAAAGGCCAGTCCCCATTGCGAGTTGCTCGGGGGCCTCTCAGGATTCCTCTCCCGTCGATGCTGGGGCCTAAGATCTTGTGTGGAGTGGGTGCCGGAACCTGAGGATTCCTCTCCAGTGCTGACGTGGATCTTGGGGTACTTCTGGAGTCTCCCCAGGGGATACAGTCCTCGTCTCGAGTGGGGGCATGCACGTACGCTTTCCTCCGGAGCTGTAGCAGCAGTGTCGCGCTTCCCTTCGCATGGATTAAGGGATCTGTGGCTTTCCCTCGAGGCTTTCCCACGAGGCTTTCCAAAGAGGCTTTCCCACGAGGCTTTCCCACAGGGCTGTCCCACGTGCCACCGTAGTGTGTGTCAATCCTCGGCTTGAAAGCCGAAGCAGTGCAGGGAAAACAGGTTTCCCTGGAATGGACGGAGACATCTGGGGGACTCTGGGAATGGTGGCACGACCCTGGAGTTCCTCTCGCCTTTCCTGTGGAGAGTGCCTCCTCTTGAAATGTGACGGGAACGCCGGGAATTATTTCCCGACCACGCAGGGAAAGGATCCCTCCTCTCGAGCTATGAGGCGGAAACGGGGATCCTCTGGATGTGGGCGGGACTCGTGTGCTTCCTCTCGAGTGGAGACGGGTATGTCGGGGAACTTCTTGTGTTGCAGCAAGGGTGTGAAAGACCCTCTGGAAGTTTCAGAGTTTTGGTGTGAAAAGCCTCGAGACACCTCAGCGGAAATGGGCCTCATCTCGCCTGGAGGGGAGAACCTCCTGGATTTTCTCGAGTTGCAGCAGGTGCTCTCGACTTAAGACGGGGACCTCAGGGACCCGCTCTGGTGGCCTCAGGAAAGGCCAGTCCCCATGCGAGTTGCTCGGGGGCCTCTCGGGATTCCTCTCCCATCGATGCTAGGGCCTAAGACCTTGTGTGGAGCCGGTGCCGGAACCTGAGGATTCCTCTCCAGTGCTGACATGAATCTTGGGGTACTTCTGGAGTCACCCCAGGGGAGTCAGTCCTCGTCTCGAGTGGGGCATGCACGTGGGCTTTCCTTCACGTGCTGTAGCAGAAGTGTCACACTTCCCTTCACGTGGATCAACGGATCTGTGGCTTTCCCTCGAGGCTTTCGCACGAGGCTTTCCCACGAGGTTTTCCCACAGGGCGGTCCCACGTGCCACCGTGGTGTGAGTCGATCCTCGGCTTGAAGGTCGAGGCAGTGCCTGGGAAAACAGTTTAACCCTGGAATGGACTGAGACATCTGGGGGACTCTGGGAATGTGGCACGACCCTGGAGTTCCTCTCGCCTTTCCTGTGGAGAGCGCCTCCTCTTGAGATGCGACGGGAACGCCGGGAATTCTTTCCCGACCACACAGGGAAAGGATCCCTCCTCTCGAGCTAGGAGGCGGACACGGGGCTCCTCTGGATGTAGGCGGGACTCTCGTGCTCCCTCTCGAGTGGAGACGGGAATCTCGCGGAACTTCTTGAGTTGGAGCAAGGGTGTGAAGGACCCTTTTGGAAGTTCCAGAGTTTAGGTGTGAATAGCCTCGAGACGCCTCAGCGGAAATGGGCCTCATCTCGCCTGGAGGGGAGAACCTCCTGGATTTTCTCGAGTTGCAGCAGGTGCTCTCGACTTAAGACGGGGACCTCAGGGACCCGCTTTGGAGGCCTCAGGAAAGGCCAGTCCCCATGCGAGTTGCTCGGGGCCTCTCGGGATTCCTCTTCCATCGATGCTAGGGCCTAAGACCTTGTGTGGAGTCGGTGCCGGAACCTGAGGATTCCTCTCCAGTGTTGACATGGATCTTGGGTTACTTCTGGAGTCTCCCCAGGGGAGTCAGTCCTCATCTCGAGTGGGGGCATGCACGTGGCTTTTCTTCACGAGCTGTAGCAGAAGTGTCACCATTCCCTTCGCGTGGATCAACGATCTGTGGCTTTCCCTCGAGTCTTTCCCACTAGGGTTTCCCACGAGGCTTTCCCACAGGGCTGTCCAACGTGCCACCGTGTGTGTGAGTCGATCCTCGGCTTGAAGGTCGAGGCAGTGCAGGGAAAACAGTTTTCCCTGGAATGGACTGAGACATCTGGGGACTCTGGGAATGTGGCATGACCCTGGAGTTCCTCTCGCCTTTCCTGTGGAGAGCGCCTCCACTTGAGATGCGACGGGAACGCCGGGAATTCTTTCACGACCACGCAGGGAAAGGATCCCTCCTCTCGAGCTAGGAGTCGGACACGGGGCTCCTCTGGATGTAGGCGGGACTCTCGTGCTCCCTCTCGAGTGGAGACGGGAATCTCGCGGAACTTCTTGAGTTGGACCAAGGGTGTGAAGGACCCTTTGGAAGTTCCAGAGTTTAGGTGTGAATAGCCTCGAGACGCCTCAGCGGAAATGGGCCTCATCTCGCCTGGAGTGGAGAAACCTCCTGGATTTTCTCGAGTTGCAGCAGGTGCTCTCGACTTACGCCGGGGACCTCAGGGACCCGCTCTGGTGGCCTCAGGAAAGGCCAGTCCCCATGCGAGTTGCATGGGGGCCGCTCGGGATTCCTCTCCCGACGATGCCGGGGCCTAAGATCTTGTGTGGAGTGGGTGGCAGAACCTGAGGATTCCTCTTCAGTGCTGACATGGATCTTGGGGTACTTCTGGAGTCTCCCCAGGGGAGTCAGTCCTCGTCACGAGTTGGGGCATTCACGTGCGCTTTCCTCCCGAGGTGTAGCAGCAGTGTCACGCTTCCCTTCGCGTGGATCAAGGGATCTGTGGCTTTCCCTCTTGGCTTTCCCACCAGGATTTCACACAGGGCTGTCCCACGTTCCACCGTGGTGTGAGTCGATCCTCGGGTTGAAAGTCGAGGCAGTGTAGGGAAAACAGGTTTCCCTGGAATGGACTGAGACATCTGGGGGACTCTGGAATGGTGGCACGACCCTGGAATTCCTGTTGCTTTTCCTGTGGAGAGCGCCTCCTCTTGAGATGCGATGGGAACGCCGGGAATTCTTTCACGTCCACGAAGGGAAAGGATCCCTTCCCTCGATCTAGGAGGGGAAACGGGGCTCCTCTGGATGTGGGCGGGACTCTCGTGCTTCCTCTCGAGTGGAGACGGGTATGTCGTGGAACTTCTTGAGTTGCAGCAAGGGTGTGAAGGACCTTTTGAAGTTCCAGTTAGGTTAGAGACCTCAAATGGAAAGCTCGCCTGGAGGCCTGGAAGGGCAGTGCTCTTCGACGAAGGGACCTGGTGGCCTCAGGAAAGGCCAGTCCCCATGCGAGTTGCTCTGGGTCCTCTCGGATTCCTCTCCCGTCGATGCCGGGGCCTAAGATCTTGTGTGGATTCGGTGCTGGAACCTGAGGATTCCTCTCCAGTGCTGACATGGATCTTGGGGGACTTCTGGCGTCTCCCAGTGCAGTCAGACCTCTACTCGAGTGGGGGCATGCACGTGCGATTTCCTTCCGAGCTCTAGCAGCAGTGTCACGCTTCCATTCGGGTGGATCAAGGGATCAGGGTCTTTCCCTCGAGGCTTTCCCAAGAGGTTTTCCCACGAGGCTTTCCACGAGGCTTTCCCACGGGGCTGTCCCACGTGACACCGTGGTGTGAGTCCATCCTCGGCTTGAAAGTCGAGGCAGTGCAGGGAAAACAGGTTTCCCTGGAATGGACTGAGACATCTGGGCGACTCTGGGAATGGTAATACGACCCTAGAGTTCCTCTCGCCTTTCCTGTGGAGAGCGCCTCCTCTCTTGAGATGCGTTGGGAACGCCGGGAATTCTTTCCCGACACGCAGGGAAAGGATCCCTCCTCTCGGGCTAGGAGGTGGAAACGGGGCTCCTCTGGATGTGGGAGGGACTCTCGTGCTTTCTCTCGAGTGGATACTTGTATGTCGGGTAACTTCTTGAGTTGCAGCAAGGGTGTGATGAACACTTTGGAAGTTCCAGATGTTAGATGCGATTAGCCTCGAGACGCCTCAGCGGAAATGGGCCTCATCTCGCCTGGAGGGAGAACCTCCTGGATGTTCTCGAGTTGCGGCAGGTGCTCTCGTATTACGACGTGGACCACAGGGACCCGCTCTGGTGGCCTCAGGAAAGGCCAGTACCCTTGCGAATTGCTCGGGCCTCTCGAGATCCTCTCCCGTCGATGCCGGGGCCTAATACCTAGTGTGGAGTCGGTGCCGGAACCTGAGGATTGAAAATCTCCAGTGCTGACATGGTTCATGGGGTACTTCTGGAGTCTCCCCAGGGGACT
>NW_017198411.1:0-7701 GCF_001704415.2 Capra hircus
CTTGATCCACGCGAAGGGAAGCGTGACACTGCTGCTACAGCTCGGGAGGAAAAGCGCACGTGCATGCCCCCGCTCGAGACGAGGACTGACTCCCCTGGGGAGACTCCAGAAGTACCCCAGATCCATGTCTGCACTGGAGAGGAATCCTCAGGTTCCGGCACCGACTCCACACAAGGTCTTAGGCCCGTGCATCGACGTGAGAGGAATCCCGAGAGGCCCCAGAGCAACTCGCATGGTACTGGCCTTTCCTGAGGCCACCACAGCGGGTCCCTGAGGTCCCCGTCGTAAGTCGAGAGCACCTGCCGCAACTCGAGAAAAAACCAGGAGGTTCTCCCCTCCAGGTGAGCTGAGTCCCATTTCCGCTGAGGTATCTCGAGGCTAATCACACCTTACCTGTGGAACTTCCAAAGGGTCTTTCACACCCTTACTGCAACTCAAGAAGTTCCCCGACATTCCCGTCTCCACTCGAGAGGAAGCACGAGAGTCCCGCCTACATCCAGAGGAGCCCCGTTTTCGCCTTCTAGCTCGAGAGGAGGGATCCTTTTCCTGCGTGGTCGGGATAGAATTCCCGGTGTTCCCGTCACATCTCAAGAGGAGTCGCGCTCCACAGGAAAGGTGAGAGGAATTCCAGGGTCGTGCCACCATTCCCAGAGTCCCTGGATGTCTCAGTCCATTCCAGGGAAACCAGTTTTCCCTGCACTGCCTCGACTTTCAAGCCGAGGATCGACTCACACCACGGTGGCACGTGGAACAGCCTGTGGGAAAGCCTCATGGGAAAGCCTCGTGGAAAGCCTCGTGGGAAAGCCTCGTGGGAAAGCTCGAGGGAAAGGCACAGATCCCTTCATCCAAGCATAGGGAAGCGTGACACTGCTGCTTCAGCTCAGGAGGAAAGCCCACGTGCATGCCCCCCGCTCGAGACGAGGACTGACTCCCCTGGGAGACTGCAGAAGTACCCCAGGATCCATGTCTGCACTGGAGAGGAATGCTCAGGTTCCGGCACCGACTCCATACAAGATCTTAGGCCCTGGCATCGACGAGAGAGGAATCCCGAGAGGCCCCAAAGCAACTCGAATGTGGACTGGCCTTTCCTGAGGCCACCAGAGCGGGTCCCTGAGGTCCCCGTCGTAAGTCGAGGAGCGCCTGCCACAACTCGAGAAAATTCAGGAGGTACTCCCCTCCCAGGCGAGATGAGGCCCATTTACCAGAGGCGTATCGAGGCTAATCACACCTAACCTATGGAACTTCCAAAGGGGTCCTTCACACCCTTGCTGCAACTTAAGAAGTTCCCTGACATACCCGTCTCCACTCGAGAGGAAGCAGGAGAGTCCCGCCAATATCCAGAGGAACCCCGTTACCGCCACCTAGCTCGAGAGGAGGTATCCTTTCCCTGCGTGTTCGGGGAAAGAATCCCCGGCGTTTCCGTCGCATCTCAAGAGGAGGCGCTCCACAGGAAGTGCGAGAGGTACCCCAGAGTCGTGCCACCATTCCCAGAGTCCACCAGATGTCTCAGTCCATTCCAGGGAAACCTGTTTTCCCTGCCACTTGCCTCGACTTCCAAGCCGAGGATCGACTCACACGCACGGTGGCACGTGGGACATCCCTGTGGGAAAGCCTCGTGGGAAAGCCTAGTGGGAAGCCTCGAGGGAAAGCCCCTGATCCCTTGATCCACGCGAATGGAAGCGTGACACTGCTGCTACAGCTTGGGAGGAAATCGCCGGTGCATGCCCCCACACGAGAGGAGGACTGGACTTCCCTGGGAAGACTCCAGAAGTACCCCCAAGATCCATGTCGGCAATGGAGAGGAATCCTCAGGTTCCGGGCACTGACTCCACACAAGGTCTTAGGACCCAGCATCTGACGGAGTGGAATCCCGAGAGGCCCGGGACTAACTCGGCATGGGGACTGGCCTTTCCTGAGGCCACCAGAGCGGGACTCTGAGGTCCCCTTTGTAAGTCGAGAGCACCTGCCGCAACTCCGAGAAAATCCAGGAGGTTCTCCCCTGCAGGCGAGATGAGGCGCATTTGTGCTGAGGCGTCTCGAGGCTAATCACATCTAACATCTGGAACTTCCAAAGGGTCCTTCACACCCTTGCTGCAACTCAAATAGTTCCCCGACATACCCGGCTCCAATCGAGAAGAAGCACGAGAGTCCCGCCACATCCAGAGGAGCCCCGTTTCCGCCTCCTAGCTCGAGAGGAGGGATCCTTTCCCTGCGAGGTCGGGAAAGAATTTCCGGCGTCCCCGTCGCATATCAAGAGCAGGCGCTCTCCACAGGAAAGGCGAGAGGACTCCAGGGTCGTGCCAGCATTCCCAGAGTCCCCCAGATGTCTCAGTCCATTCCAGGGAAACCTGTTTTTCC
Source organism: Capra hircus (assembly GCF_001704415.2). Taxonomy (NCBI): domain Eukaryota; kingdom Metazoa; phylum Chordata; class Mammalia; order Artiodactyla; family Bovidae; genus Capra; species Capra hircus. The sequence continues at coordinate 2,359 of NW_017198411.1, forward strand.
CTGCACTGCCTCGACTTTCAGCCGAGGATCGACTCACACCACGGTGGCACTTGGGACAGCCCTGTGGGAAAGCCTCGTGGGAAAGCCTCGAGGGGAAGGCACAGATCCCTTGATCCACGCGAAGGGAAGCACGACACTGCAGCTACAGCTCGGGGGGAAAGCAGCAGGTGCATGCCCCCACACGAGACGAGGCCTGACTCCCCTGGGGAGACTCCGGAAGTACCCCAAGATCCATTGTCAGCACTGGAGAGGAATCCTCAGGTTCCGGCACCGACTCCACACAAGGCCTTAGGCCCCGGCATCGATGGAGAGGAATCCCGAGACCCCCAGGAGCAACTCGGATGGAGACTGGCCTTTCCTGAGGCCACCAGAGCGGGTCCGTGAGGTCCCCGTCGTAAGTCGAGAGCACCTGCCGCAAGTCAAGAAAATCCAGGAGGTTCTCCCCTCCAGGCGAGATGAGGCCATTTCCGCTGAGGCGTCTCGAGGCTAATCACATCTAACATCTGGAACTTCCAAAGGGTCCTTCAGACCCTTGCTGCAACTCAAGAATTCCCCGACATACCCGTCTCCACTCGAGAGGAAGCACGAGAGTCCCGCCCACATCCAGAGGAGCCCCGTTTCCGCCCCCTAGTTCGAGAGGAGGGATCCTTTCCCTGCGTGGTCGGGAAAGAATCTCCGGCGTTTCCGTCGCATCTCAAGAGGAGGCGCTCCCACAGGAAAGGCGAGAGGAACCCCAGGGTCGTGCCACATTCCCAGAGTCCACCAGATGTCTCAGTCCATTCCAGGGAAACCTGTTTTCCCTGCACTGCCTCGACTTCCAAGCCGAGGATCGACTCACACCACGGTGGCACGTGGGACATCCCTGTGGGAAAGCCTCGTGGGAAAGCCTCAAGGGAAAGCCCCTGATCCCTTGATCCACGGGAAGGGAATCGTGACATTGCTGCTACAGCTCGGGAGGAAAGCGTCCGTGCATGCCCCCACTCGAGATGAGGACTGACTTCTCTGGGAAGACTCCAGAAGTACCCCAAGATCCATGTCGGCAATGGAGAGGAATCCTCAGGTTCGGGCACTGACTCCACACAAGGTCTTAGGACCCAGCATCGACGGGAGTGGAATCCCGAGAGGCCCGGGAGCAACTCGCATGGGGACTGGCCTTTCCTGAGGCCACCAGAGCCGACTCTGAGGTCCCCGTCGTAAGTCGAGAGCACCTGCCGCAACTCGAGCAAATCCAGGAGGTCCTCCCCTGCAGGCGAGATGAGGCGCCTATGTGCTGAGGCGTCTCGAGGCTAATCACATCTAACATCTGGAACTTCCAAAGGGTCCTTCACACCCTTGCTGCAACTCAAATAGTTCCCCGACATACCAGGCTCCACTCGAGAGGAAGCACGAGAGTCCCGCCCACATCCAGAGGAGCCCCGTTTCCGCCTCCTAGCTCGAGAGGAGGGATCCTTTCCCTGCGTGTTCGGGAAAGAATTCCCGGCGTTCCCGTCGCATATCAAGAGGAGGCGCTCTCCACAGGAAAGACGAGAGGAACTCCAGGGTCGTGCCACCATTCCCAGAGTCCCCCAGATGTCTCAGTCCATTCCAGGGAAACCTGTTTTCCCTGCACTGCCTCGACGTTCAAGCCGAGGATCGACTCACACCATCGGTGGCACGTGGGAGAGCCCTTGGGAAAGCCTCGTGGGAAAGCCTCGAGGGGAAGGCACAGATCCCTTGATCCACGCGAAGGGAAGCGCGACACTGCAGCTGCAGCTCGGGGGGAAAGCGCAGGTGCATGTCCCCACACGAGATGAGGCCTGACTCCCCTGGGGAGACTCCAGGAAGTACCCCAAGATCCATGTCAGCACTGGAGAGGAATCCTCAGGTTCCGGCACCGACTCCACACAAGGTCTTAGGCCCCGGCATCGATGGGAGAGGAATCCCGAGAGGCCCAGGAGCAACTCGGATGGGGACTGGCCTTTCCTGAGGCCACCAGAGAGGGTCAGTGAGGTCCCCGTCGTAAATCGAGAGCAACGGCCGCAACCCAAGAAAATCCAGGAGGTTCTCCCCTCCAGGCGAGATGAGGAACATTCCACCTGAGGCGTCTCGAGGCTAATCACATCTAACATCTGTAACTTCCAAAGGGTCCTTCACACCCTTGCTGCAACTCAAGAAGTTCCCCGACATACCCGTCTCCACTCGAGAGGAAGCACGAGAGTCCCGCCCACATCCATAGGAGCCCTGTTTCCGCCTCCAAGCTCGAGAGGAGGGATCCTTTCTCTGCCTGGTCAGGAAAGAATTCCCGGCGTTCCCGTCGCATCTCAAGAGGAGGCGCTCTCCACAGGAAAGGCGAGAGGAACTCCAGGGTCGGTGCCACCGATTCCCAGAGTCCCCCAGATGTCTCAGTCCATTCCAGGGAAACCTGTTTTCCCTGCACTGCCTCGACTTTCAAGCCGAGGATCGACTCACACCACGGTGGCACGTGGGACAGCCCTGTGGGAAAGCCTCATGGGAAGGCCTAGTGGGAAAGCCTCGAGGGGAAGCTACAGATCCCTTGATCCATGCAAAGGGAAGCGTGATACTGCTGCTACAGCTCAGGGAGGAAAGCGCACGTGCATGCCCCCACTCGAAACGAGGTCTGACTCCCCTGGCGAGACTCCAGAAGTACCCCAAGATCCATGTCAGCACTGGAGAGGAATCCTCAGGTTCTGGCACCGACTCCACACAAGGTCTTAGGCCCCGGCATCGACGGGAGAGGAATCCCGAGAGGCCCCAGAGCAACTCGCATGGGGATTGGCCATTCTTGGGGCCACCAGAGCGGGTCCCTGAGGTCCCCGTCGTAAGTCGAGAGCACCTGACGCAACTCGAGAAAATCCAGGAGGTTCTCCCCTCCAGGCGAGATGAGGCCCATTTCCGCTGAGGCGTCTGGAGGATAATCACACCTAACCTCTGGAACGTTCCAAAGGGTCCTTCACACCCTTGCTGCAACTCAAGAAGTTCCCCGACATACCCGTCTCCACTCGAGAGGAAGCACGAAGTCCCGCCCACATCCAGAAGAGCCCCATTTCCGCCTCCTAGCTCGAGAGGAGGGATCCTTTCCCTGCGTGGTCGGGAAAGAATTCCTGGCGTTCCCGTCGCATCTCAAGTGCAGGCACTATCCACAGGAAAGGCGAGAGGAACTCCAGGGTCGTGCCACCATTCCCAGAGTCCCCCAGATGTCTCAGTCCATTCCAGGGAAACCTGTTTTCCCTGCACTGCCTCCACTTTCAAGCCGAGGATCAACTCACACCACGGTGGCACGTGGGACAGCCCTGTGGGAAAGCCTCGTGGGAAGGCCTAGTGGGAAAGCTCTAGGGAAAGCCACAGATCCCTTGATCCACGCGAAGGGAAGCGTGACACTGCTGCTACAGCTCGGCAGGAAAGCGCACGTGCATGCCCCCCATCGAGACGAAGGAATGACTCCCCTGGGGAGACCTCCAGAAGTACCCCAAGGTCCATGTCAGCACTGGAGAGGAATCCTCAGGCTTCCGGCACCGACTACCACACAAGGTCTTAGGTACCGACATCGACGGGCAGAGGAATCCCGAGAGGCCCCGCAAGCAACTCGCCTGCGGACTGGCCTTTTCTGAGGCCACCAGAGCGGGTCCCTGAGGTCCCCGACGTAAGTCGAGAGCACCTGGCCGCAACTCGAGAAAATCCAGGAGGTTCTCCCCTCCAGGCGAGATGAGGCCCATTTCCGCTGAGACCTCTCGAGGCTAATCACACCAAAACTTCTGGAACTTCCAAAGGGTCCTTCACACCGTTGCTGCAACTCAAGAAGTTCCCCGACATACCCGTCTCCACTCGAGAGGAAGCACGAGAGACGCGCCCACATCCAGAGGAGCCCCGTTTCCGCCTCCTAGCTCGACAGGGGGGATCCTTTCCCTGCGTGTTTGCGGAAAGAATCCCCGGCGTTCCCGTCGCATCTCAAGAGGAGGCGCTCTCCACAGGAAAGGCGAGAGGAACTCCAGGGTCGTGCCACCATTCCCAGAGTCCCCCAGATTTCTCAGTCCATTCCAGGGAAACCTGTTTTCCCTGCACTGCCTCGACTTTCAAAGCCGAGGATCGACTCACACCACGGTGGCACGTGGGGACAGCCCTGTGGGAAAGCCTCATGGGAAGGCCTAGTGGGAAAGCTCGAGGGGAAGCTACAGATCCCTTGATCCATGCAAAGGGAAGCGCTGATACTGCTGCTACAGCTCAGGAGGAAAGCGCACGTGCATGCCCCCACTCGAAACGAGGTCTGACTCCCTGGCGAGACTCCAGAAGTACCCCAAGATCCATGTCAGCCACTGGAGAGGAATCCTCAGGTTCTGGCACCGACTCCACACAAGGTCTTAGGCACCCGGCATCGACGGGAGAGGAATCCCGAGAGGCCCCAGAGCAACTCGCATGGGGATTGGCCATTTCTGGGGCCACCAGAGCGGGTCCCTGAGGTCCCCGTCGTAAGTCGAGAGCACCTGACGCAACTCGAGAAAAATCCAGGAGGTTCTCCCCTCCAGGCGAGATGAGGCCCATTTCCGCTGAGGCGTCTGGAGGATAATCACACCTAACCTCTGGAACTTCCAAAGGGTCCTTCACACCCTTGCTGCAACTCAAGAAGTTCCCCGACATACCCGTCTCCACTCGAGAGGAAGCACGAAAGTCCCGCCCACATCCAGAAGAGCCCCATTTCCGCCTCCTAGCTCGAGAGGAGGGATCCTTTCCCTGCGTGGTCGGGAAAGAATTCCTGGCGTTCCCGTCGCATCTCAAGTGCAGGCACTATCCACAGGAAAGGCGAGAGGAACTCCAGGGTCGTGCCACCATTCCCAGAGTCCCCAGATGTCTCAGTCCATTCCAGGGAAACCTGTTTTCCCTGCACTGCCTCCACTTTCAAGCGAGGATCAACTCACACCACGGTGGCACGTGGGACAGCCCTGTGGGAAAGCCTCGTGGGAAGGCCTAGTGGGAAAGCTCTAGGGAAAGCCACAGATCCCTTGATCCACGCGAAGGGAAGCGTGACACTGCTGCCTACAGCTCGGCAGGAAAGCGCACGTGCATGCCCCCCATCGAGACGAGGAATGACTCCCTGGGGAGACCCCAGAAGTACCCCAAGGTCCATGTCAGCACTGGAGAGGAATCCTCAGGTTCCGGCACCGACTCCACACAAGGTCTTAGTACGACATTGACGGCAGAGGAATCCCGAGAGCCCCCCAAGCAACTCTCCTGGGACTGGCCTTTCCTGAGGCCACCAGAGCGGGGTCCCTGAGGTCCCCGTCGTAAGTCGAGAGCACCGCCGCAACTCGAGAAAATCCAGGAGGTTCTCCCCTCCAGGCGAGAGGAGGC
>NW_017198412.1:0-7700 GCF_001704415.2 Capra hircus
CGCGTGTTAGGATTAGCCTCGAAACGCCTCAGCAGAAATGGGCCTCATCTCGCCTGAGGGAGAACCTCCTGGATTTTTCTCAAGTTGCGGCAGGTGCTCTTCGACTACGAGGACCTCAGGACCCGCTTTGGTGGCCTCAGGAAAGGCCAGTCCCAGCGAGTTGCTCGGGGGCCTCTCGGGATTCGCTCCCGTCGATGCCGGGCCTAAGATCTTGTGTGAAGTTGGTGCCGGAACCTGAGGATTCCTCTCCAGTGCTGACATGATCTTGGGTACGTCTAGAGTCTCCCCAGGGGAGTCAGTCCTCGTCTCGAGTGGGGCATTCACGTGTGCTTCCTCCCGAGCTCTAGCAGCAGTGTCACGCTTCCCTTCGCGTGGATCAATGGATCAGGGGCTTTCCCTCGAGGCTTTCCCACGAGGCTTTCCCACAGGGCTGTCCCACGTGCCACCGTGGTGTGAGTCGATCCTCGGCTTGAAAGTCGAGGCAGTGCAGGAAAACAGGTTTCCCTGGAATGGACTGAGACATCTGGGGGACTCTGGGAATGGTGGCACGACCCTGGAGTTCCTCTCGCCTTTCCTGTGGAGAGCGCCTCCTCTTGAGTTGCGACGGTAACGCCGGAATTCTTTCCCCAGCACGCAGGGAAAGGATCCCTCCTCTCGAGCTAGAGCGGAAACGGGGCTCCTCTGGATGTGGCAGAACTCTCGTGCTTCCTCTCAGGTGGAGACGGTATGTCGGGGAACTTCTTGAGTTGCAGCAAGGGTGTGAAGAACCCTTTGGAAGTTCCAGAGGTTAGGTGTGATTAGCCTCGAGACGCCTGAGCAGAAATGGGCCTCATCTTGCCTGGAGGAGGGAACCTCCTGGATTTTCTCAAGTTGCGGAAAGTGCTCTCGACTTACGACGGGGACCTCAGGGACCCGCTCTGGTGGCCTCAGGAAAGGCCAGTCCCCATGCGAGTTCTTGGGGACCTCTCGGGATTCCTCTCCCGTCTATGCCGGGCCTAAGATCTTGTGTGGAGTCGGTGCCGGAACCTGAGGATTCCTCTCCAGTGCTGACATGGATCTTGGGATACTTCTGGAGTCTCCCCAGGGGAGTCAGTCCTCGTGTCGAGTGGGGGCATGCACGTGCGCTTTCCTCCCGAGCTGTAGCCGCAGTTTCGCGCTTCTCTTCCTTGGATCAAGGGATCTGTGGCTTTCCCTCGAGGCTTTCCACGAAGCTTTCCAAGGAGGCTTTCCCACAGGGCTGTGCGACGTGCCACTGTGGTGTGAGTCGATCCTCGGCTTGAATGTCGAGGCAGTTCAGGGAAAACAGTTTTCCCTGGAATGGACTGAGACATCTGGGGGACTCTGGGAATGGTGGCATGACCCTGGAGTTCCTCTCGCTTTTCCTGTGGAGAGCGCCTCCTTTTGCGATGCGACGGGAATGCCGGGAATTCATTCCCGAACACACAGGGAAGGGATCCCTCCTCTCGAGCTAGGAGGCGGTAAGGGGCTCCTCTGGATGTGGGCAGGACTCTCGGCTTCCTATCGAGTGGAGACGGGTATGTCGGGGAACTTCTTGAGTTGCAGCAAGGGTGTGAAGGACCCTTTGGAAGTTCCAGAGGTTAGATGTGATTAGCCTCGAGACGCCTCAGCGGAAATGGGCCTCATCTCGCCTGGAGGGGAGAACCTCCTGGATTTTCTCGAGTTGCGGCAGGTGCTCTCGTCTTACGAAGGGGACCTCAGGGACCCGCTCTGGTGGCCTCAGGAAAGGCCATTCCCATGCGAGTTGCTCGGGGGCCTCTCGGGATTCCTCACCCGTCGATGCCGGGGCCTAAGATCTTGTGAGGAGTCGGTGCGGAACCTGAGGATTCCTCTCCAGTGCTGACATGGATCTTGGGGTACTTCTGGAGTCTCCCCAGGGGAGTCAGTCCTCGTCTCGAGTGGGGGCATGCACGTGCGCTTTCCTCCCGAGCTGTAGCAGCAGTGTCCGCTCTTCCCTTCGCGTGGATCAAGGATCTGTGGCTTTCCTCTGAGGCTTGCCCACGAGGCTTTCCCACGAGGCTTTCCAACAGGGCTGTCCCACGTGACCACCGTGGTGTGAGTCTATCCTCGCTTGAAAGTCGAGGCAGTGCAGGGAAAACAGGTTTCCCTGGAATGGACTGAGACATCTGGGGTAATCTGGGAATGGTGGTCACGACCCTGGAATTCCTCTCGGCCTTTTCCTGTGGAGAGCGCCTCCTCTTGATATGCGACGGGAACGCCGGAATTATTTCCCTACGACGCAGGGAAGGATCCCTCCTCTCGAGCTAGGAGGCGGAAACGGGGCTCCTCTGGATGTGGGCGGGACTCTCGGTGCTTCCTCTCGAGTGGAGACGGGTATGTCGGGGAACTTCTTGAGTTGCAGCAAGGGTGTGAATTACCCTTTGGAAGTTCCAGATGTTAGATGTGATTAGCCTGGAGACGCTTCAGCGGAAATGGGCCTCATCTCGCCTGGAGGGGAGAACCTCCTGGATTTTCTCGAGTTGCGGAGGTGCTCTCGACTTACGACGGGGACCTAAGGGACCCGCTCTGGTGGCCTCAGGAAAGGCCAGTCCCCATGCGAGTTTCTCGGGGGCCTCCCGGGATTCCTCACCCGTCCGATGGCCGGGGCATAAGACCTTTGTGCGGAGTCGGTGCGGAACCTGAGGATTCCTCTCCAGTGCTGACATGGATCTTGGGTTACTTCTGGAGTCTCCCCAGGGGAGTCAGTCCTCGTCTCGAGTGGGGGCATGGCACGTGGCGATTTCCTCCCGAGCTGTAGCAGCAGTGTCATGCTTCCCTTCGCTGGATCAAGGGATCTGTGGCTTACCCTCTAGGCTTTCCTCGAGGCTTTCCCACGAGGCTAACCACAGGGCTGTCCCACGTGTCACCGTGGTGTGAGTTGATCCTCGGCTTGAAAGTCGAGGCAGTGCAGGGAAAACAGGTTTCCCTGGAATGGACTGAGACATCTGGGGGTCCTCTGGGAATGGTGGCACGACCCTGGAGTTCCTCTCGCCTTTCCTGTGGAGAGCGCCTCCTCTTGAATTGCGACGGGATCCGCCGTGAATTCTTTCCCGACCACGCAGGGAAAAGATGCCCTCCTTTCGACCTAGGAGGCGGAAACGGGGCTCCTCTGGAATGTGGCGGAATCTCGTGCTTCCTCTCGAGTGGAGACGGGTATGTCGGGGAACTTCTTGAGTTGCAGCAAGGGTGTGAAGGAACCCTTTGGAAAGTTCCAGAGGTTAGGTGTGATTTGCCTGGAGACCGCCTTAGCGGAAATGGGCCTCATCTCGCTGGAGGGGAAACCTCCTGGATTTTCTCGAGTTGCGGCAGTGCTCTAGACTGACGATGGGGACCTCAGGGACCCGCTCTGTTGGACTCAGGAAATGCCAGTCCCCATGCGAGTTGCTCGGGGGCCTCTCAGGCTTCCTCTCCTGTCGATGCCCGGGCCTAAGATCTTGTGTGGAGTCAGTGCCGGAACCGGAGCATTCCTCACCAGTGCTGACATGGATCTTGGGGTATTTCTGGAGTCTCCTCAGTGGAGTCAGTCCTTGTCTCGAGTCAGGCATGCACGTGCGCTTTCCTCCCGAGCTGTAGCAGCAGTGTCACGATTACCTTCACGTGGATCAAGGGATCAGGGGCTTTCCCTCGAGGCTTTCCCACGAGGCTTTCCCACGAGGCTTTCCACAGGGATGTCCCACGTGCCACCGTGGTGTGAGTCGATCCTCGGTTTGAAAGTCGAGGCATTGCAGGGAAAACAGGTTTCCCTGGAATGGACTGAGACATCTGGGGACTCTGGGAATGTGGCACGACCCTGGAGTTCCTCTCGCCTTTCCTGTGGAGAGTGCCTCCTCTTGAGATGCGACGGGAACGCCGGGAATTCTTTCCCAACCACGCAGGGAAAGATCCCTCCTCTCGAGCTAGGAGTCGGAAACGGGGCTCCCCTGGATGTGGGCGGGACTCTCGTGCTTCCTCTGGAGTGGAGACGGGTATGTCGGGCAAGTTCTTGAGTTGCAGCAAGTGTGTGAAGGACCATTTGGAAGTTCCAGAGGTTAGGTCTTTTTAGCCTCGAGACGCCTCAGCACGAATGGGCCTCATCTCGCCTGGAGCGTAGTACCTCTTGGATTTTCTCGAGTTGCGGCAGGTGCTCTGAAGTTACGACGGGGACCTCAGGGACCCGCTCTGGTGGCCTCAGGAGAGGCCAGTCCCCATGCGAGTTGCTCGGGGGCCTCTCAGGATTCCTCTCACGTCGATGCCAGGGCCTAAGAAATTGAGTGGAGTTTGTGCCAGAACCTGAGGATTCCTCTCCAGTGCTGACATGGATCTTGGGGTACTTCTGGAGTCTCCCCAGGGGAGTCAGTCCTCGTCTGGATTGGGGTCATGCACATGCGCTTTCCTCCCGAGCTGTAGCTGCAGTGTCACGCTTCCCTTCCCGTGGATCAAGGGATCAGGGGCTTTCCCTCGAGGCTTTCCCACGAGGCTTTCCCACAGGGCTGTCCCACGTGCCACCGTGGTGTGAGTCGATCCTCGGCTTGAAAGTTGAGGCAGTGCAGGGAAAACAGGTTCCCCTGGAATGGACTGAGACATCTGGGGTACTCTTTGAATGGTGGCACGACCCTGGAGACCCTCTCGCCTTTCCTGTGGAGAGCTCCTCCGATTTAGATGTGACGGGAACGCCGGGAATTCTTTCCCGACCACACAGGGAAAGGATCCCTCCTCTCGAGCTAGGAGGCGGAAACAGGGCTACTCTGGATGTGGGCGGGACTCTCGTGCTTCCTCTCGAGTGGAGACGGGTATGTCGGGAACTTCTTGAGTTGCAGAAAGGGCGTGAAGGACCCTTTCGAAGTTCCAGAGGTTAGGTGTGATTTGCCTGGAGACGCCTCAGCGGAAATGGGCCTGATCTCGATGGAGGGGAGAACCTCCTGGATTTTCTCGAGTTGCGGCAGGTGCTCTCGACTTACGACTGGGACGTCAGGGACCCCGCTCTGGTGGCCTCAGGAAAGGCCAGTCCCCATGCGAGTTGCTCCGGGGCCTATCGGGATTCCTCTCCCGTCGATCCCGGGGCCTAAGACCTTGTGTGGAGTCGGTGCCGGAACCTGAGGATACCTCTCCAGTACTGAAATGGATCTTGGGGTACTTCTGGAGTCTCCCCAGGGGAGTCAGTCCTCGTCTCGAGTGGGGCATGCACGTGCGCTTTCCTCCCGAGCTGTAGCAGCAGTGTCGAGCTTCCCTTCGCGTGGATGGAGGGATCTGTGGCTTTCCCTCCAGGCTTTCCCCGAGGCTTTCCCATGAGGCTATCCCACAGGGCTGTCCCACGAGCCACTGTGGTGTGAGTCGATCCTCGGCTTGAAAGTCGAGGCCAGTGCAGGGAAAACAGGTTTCCCTGGAATGGACTGAGACATCTGGGGGACTCTGGAAATGGTGGCACGACCCTGGAGTTCCTCGCGCCTGTCCTGTGGAGAATGCTTCCTCATGAGATGCGCCCGGGAACGCCGGGAATTCTTTTCCCAACCACGCAGGGAAAGGATCCCTCCTCACGAGCTAGGAGGCGCAAACGGGGCTCCTCTGCATGTGGGCGGGACTCTCGTGCTTCCTCTCGAGTGGGAGACCGGTATGTCGGGGAACTACTTGAGTTGCAGCAAGGTTGTGAAGGACCCTTAGGAAGTTCAAGAGGTAAGGTGTGATTAGCCTCGAGACCTCTCAGCTGAAATGGGCCTCATCTCGCCTGGAGGGAGAACCTCCTGGATTTTCTCTAGTTGCGGCAGGTGCTCTCGAGTTACGACGGAGACCTCAGGGACCTTACTCTGGTGACCTCAGGAAAGGCCAGTCCCCATGCGAGGTGCTAGGGGGCCTCTCAGGATTCCTCTCCCGTCGATGCCGGGGCCTAAGACCTTGTGTGGAGTCGGGACCCAGAACCTGAGGATTCCTCTCCAGTGCTGACATGGATCTTGGCGTACTTCTGGAGTCTCCCAAGTGGCGTCAGTCCTCGGCTCGAGTGGGGTCATGCACGTGCGCTTTCCTCCCGAGCGGTAGCAGCAGTGTCACGCTTCCCTTCTCGTGGATCAAGGAGTCTGTGGCTTTCCCTGGAGTCTTTCCCATGAGGCTTTCCCACAGGGCTATTCCACTTGCCATCATGGTGTGAGTCGATCCTCGGCATGAAAGTCGAACCAGTGCAGAGAAAACAGGAACCTCCTTCCCCACAGTAGGGGTACACTGTCCCCTTGGGCGGGTATCTCCAGGTCACTGGCGCTGGGGGTTTGCCCGCGGAGGTGCGGGCCTCAGGCTCCACGTGAGAAAAGCCCCAAATGGCATTAGCTGCCAGTCCAGACGCTGGCCCCTCAGGTCTCTGGCCGGAGCCTTGGGCTCCAGGCAACTCAAAGCCTCGGGGGTGGCACTCTGTGACTGCTGTAGGGGAAGGACGCCAAGAGCCCACGGAGGAGTTGGGGACGGGGCATGGGGGAAACGGAGGCGAGGACAGCGAGGGATCTAGGTGGAGGCGCTGGAGAGAGCGTCTGGTGTCCCGGAATGCCTCGGAGGAGCCAGCGGGGGGACAGTCGAGGCCCAGGGACCTGTGGAATGTGAAAAGGCGGGAAATCCCAGAGCAAGGCAGGCTGGGAAATGGGCGTTGGTGGCCAATTAAAAGGGACCTTGGGGCGTTTCCTGGGCGGTGAGCTCCCTTGGCACTGCTGAGGGCCCCTGATTGATCCACCTGGGGTTGATCCCACCCCCCGCTGCGAGGGAGGGCCACAAACCAAAGCGCGCGAACTGCCCGCCCACCCCAACGGGGATCTTGGAGGTCCAGGGCTCAGCCGTGCCCGGGAAAAGCCCACTCGCTCCACGGGACTCCGTCCAGGGTCTCTGCTTGGAAAGAGGCCAGGGGCGGCCCCCTCCATCTACCCACCCAAACCCTATTGACGTCAATGGTGGCGGAGACACCTCCCGTTCTCCAGAGTCCTAAGCTGCTGGGTCCCCGCCCCTCGGCCAGCAGTCTGCAGCGTGCCCGTGTGCCTCTCCCACCATGGCTTCGTCCGGCTCCTCCAGCACCTCAAGCGGTACGTTTGCCCTCGGTCCCTGTGGTCGGATCACATCTCAGGGGATTTGCGGGTGGCCTGGGCAAGGGCTCTCGGCCAATGTGTTGACCCCCCTCCCACCCGAGAACGGCGGGGACCCATCGGCCAGGCCCGGGGTTCCGAGGCGTCAGGTGTGCCCAAATTCGGAGGGCGTGGCATCGTTCGTTCATCTTGCTCCTTTGGCACACACATGGCTTCTCCGTTCTCTTTTCTGGGAAGACAGTGTTGTTTCAGGGGGCATGCTGCGGGGGGCGGGGGGGGTTGCGGGGTGGTATGCTTGCTGCTGTGCTGGGATGAGGCCCTTTATCCTCACATCTTCCTGTGGAATGGGAGTCGGGGAGCTCTGTGGCCTTGCTGCCTTCAGTGGCTTCCTCTGCACAGGGGCCTAGTGGCTTCTGCGTTTTTGTCAGGCGTTACGGGGTTTGCGGCTTCGCTTTGGTGGCCTTGGCCTTTGCCTTGCCTGGGCCTTGGCCTTGCCCTTGCCCTTGCCTTGGTCTTGGGCTTGGCCTTGCCCCTGCCCTTGAACTTGGACTTGACCTTGACTTGAACTTGACCTTGACCTTGACTTGAACTTGAAACTGGCCTTGACCTTGACCTTGAACTTGAATTTAAACTTGACCATTGATCTTGAACTTG
>NW_017198413.1:0-19772 GCF_001704415.2 Capra hircus
TTTCAACTTGACGGGCTGGGCTGCCTCCTCTTCCCGAGGAGGCTCGCTTCCCTGCTGGCTGTGCACTCGCCTATCAGGCGGGGGCGCAGGCTCCTCCAGCAGGTCTTGCCTCAGGGGCTGCTTCCCCTGAGTTGGGCTGGGCAGGAACCCAGACACGCAGGATCAGGCCCCAACCACCTGCACATGTCTCTGCTGGGGAGGAGAGTGCTAGGGAACCTACGTCTGTCATACACTTTCTGGGCACCCAAGGAATCAGCCTCCGTGTGTGCGGGCTGAAACCCCAGCCAGGGGCCCTGGGAGCCTGGTGCTCTCGGTGCGGCGCTGATTCTAGGCGGCCTAGAAACCGCTGGAGGAGCCCTGCAGTTGCCCTTCCCTTCCTCTGACAGAGCTCTCACTGCTGAAGCCCTTGGCAGTGTGCAACCCACCACCCTAAGCCCTCCCCAACCACGCCTGCACCTATGTGCAAAGGCAAGGCAGGATTGGAGCTGAGGCAAGGAAGGCACCAGTGGCGTCTCCAGGCTCGCTCAGACAGCTCCTTCCTGGGAGGGAGCCTAAAAGCAAGGCAAGTCTGGGCAAGGCGAGCCCCCGGCCGAGCAGCCTCGCGCCAGAAACTCTGCCAGATCGGGGCTCTGAGCAAGCTAGAGCTCTGCCGTACTGGAGGCCACTTAGCTCCGTGCAAGCAGGGCTTTCCTCTTGACTGGGCTCGGCTGCCTCCTCTTCTCCCGAGGAGGCTCGCTACACTGCTGGCTGTGCTCTCGCCTATCAGGCGGGCGCGCAGGGCTCCTCCAGCAGGTCTTGCCTCAGGGGCTGCTTCCCCTGAGTTGAGGCTGTGGGCGGGAACCCAGACACGCAGGATAAGGCCCAACCACCTGCACATGTCTCTGCTGGGGAGGAGAGTGCTAGGGAACCTACGTCTCTCACACACTTTCTAGGCACCCACGGAGTCAGCCTCTGGGAGTGTGGGGATGCAAAACCCAGCCAGGGCCCTTGGAACCTGGTGCTCTCCGTGCGGAGCTTTGTCTGGGCGGCCAAGGAACCGCTGAAGGAGCCCTGCTGTTGCCCTTCGCTTCCCTCTGACAGAGCTTTCACTGCTGGAGCCCTTGGCAGTGTGCAACCCACCAGCCCTAAGCCCTCCTCAAGGACGCTTGGACCTAAGTGCAAAGGCAAGGCAGGGTAGAGCTGAAGCCAGGAAGGCGCCAGTGGCGTTTCCGAGCCTCACACAGCCTGCTCCTTCCTGGGGAGGGAGCCTTAAAGCAAGGCAAGTCTGCGCAAGGCTCGCCTATGGCAGAGCATCTTGGTGCCAGGAACTCTGCCAGATCGGGCCTCTGAACAGAGCTAGAGATCTGCCGTACTGGAGTCGCACTTAGCTTCGTGTAAGCAGGGATTTCAGCTTGACGGGGACTTGCTGCCTCCTCTTCCCCCGAGGAGGCTCGCTTCCCTGCTGGCTGTGCACTCGCCTATCAGGCGGGGGCGCAGGGCTCCTCCAGCAGGTCTTGCCTCAGGGGCTGCTTCCCTGAGTTGGGGCTGTGGGCAGGAACCCAGACACGCAGGATCAGGCCCCAAACACCTGCACATGTCTCTGCTGGGAGGAGAGTGCTAGGGAACCTACGTCTGTCATACACTTTCTGGGCACCCAAGGAATCAGCCTCCGTGTGTGCGGGCTGAAAACCCCAGCCAGGGGACCTGGGAGCCTGGTGCTCTCCGTGTGGCGCTGAATCTGGGCGGCCAAGCAACCGCTGGAGGAGCCCTGCAGTTGCCCTTCCCTTCCCTCTGACAGAATTCTCACTGCTGGAGCCCTTGCAGTGTGCAACCCACCAGCCCCTAAGCTCTCCTTAAGGAGGACTGGGACCTAAGTGCAAAGGCAAGGCAGGATTGGAGCTGAGGCAAGAAAGGCGCCAGTGGCGACTCCCAGGCTCCTGCTGCCTGCTCCTTCCTGGAGAGGCAGCCTAAAAGCAAGGCAAGTCTGGGCAAGGCTAGCCCCCGGCAGAGCAGCCTCGCGCCAGGAACTCTGCCAGATCGGGGCTCTGAGCAGAGCTAGAGCTCTGCCGTACTGGAGGCGCACTTAGCTCCGTGCAAGCAGGGCTTTCAACTTGACGGGGCTGGGCTGCCTCCTCTTCCCCCGAGGAGGCTCGCTTCCCTGCTGGCTGTGCACTCGCCTATCAGGCGGGGCGCAGGGCTCCTCCAGCAGGTCTTGCCTCAGGGGCTGCTTCCCCTGAGTTGGGGCTGTGGGCAGGAACCCAGACACGCAGGATCAGGCCCCAACCACCTGCACATGTCTCTGCTGGGGAGGAGAGTGCTAGGGAACCTACGTCTGTCATACACTTTCTGGGCACCCAAGGAATCAGCCTCCGTGTGTGCGGGGCTGAAAACCCCAGCCAGGGGCCCTGGGAGCCTGGTGCTCTCGGTGCGGCGCTGATTCTAGGCGGCCTAGAAACCGCTGGAGGAGCCCTGCAGTTGCCCTTCCCTTCCCTCTGACAGAGCTCTCACTGCTGAAGCCCTTGGCAGTGTGCAACCCACCACCCCTAAGCCCTCCCAACCACGCCTGGCACCTATGTGCAAAGGCAAGGCAGGATTGGAGCTGAGGCAAGGAAGGCACCAGTGGCGTCTCCCAGGCTCGCTCAGACAGCTCCTTCCTGGGGAGGGAGCCTAAAAGCAAGGCAAGTCTGGCAAGGCGAGCCCCCGGCCGAGCAGCCTCGCGCCAGAAACTCTGCCAGATCGGGGCTCTGAGCAGAGCTAGAGCTCTGCCGTACTGGAGGCGCACTTAGCTCCGTGCAAGCAGGGCTTTCCTCTTGACTGGGCTCGGCTGCCTCCTCTTCTCCCGAGGAGGCTCGCTACACTGCTGGCTGTGCTCTCGCCTATCAGGCGGGCGCGCAGGGCTCCTCCAGCAGGTCTTGCCTCAGGGGCTGCTTCCCCTGAGTTGAGGCTGTGGGCGGGAACCCAGACACGCAGGATAAGGCCCCAACCACCTGCACATGTCTCTGCTGGGGAGGAGAGTGCTAGGGAACCTACGTCTCTCACACACTTTCTAGGCACCCACGGAGTCAGCCTCTGGGAGTGTGGGGATGCAAAACCCAGCCAGGGGCCCTTGGAACCTGGTGCTCTCCGTGCGGAGCTTTGTCTGGGCGGCCAAGGAACCGCTGAAGGAGCCCTGCTGTTGCCCTTCGCTTCCCTCTGACAGAGCTTTCACTGCTGGAGCCCTTGCAGTGTGCAACCCACCAGCCCTAAGCCCTCCTCAAGGACGCTTGGGACCTAAGTGCAAAGGCAAGGCAGGGGTAGAGCTGAAGCCAGGAAGGCGCCAGTGGCGTTTCCGAGCCTCACACAGCCTGCTCCTTCCTGGGAGGGAGCCTTAAAGCAAGGCAAGTCTGCGCAAGGCTCGCCTATGGCAGAGCATCTTGGTGCCAGGAACTCTGCCAGATCGGGCCTCTGAACAGAGCTAGAGATCTGCCGTACTGGAGTCGCACTTAGCTTCGTGTAAGCAGGGATTTCAGCTTGACGGGGACTTGCTGCCTCCTCTTCCCCCGAGGAGGCTCGCTTCCCTGCTGGCTGTGCACTCGCCTATCAGGCGGGGGCGCAGGGCTCCTCCAGCAGGTCTTGCCTCAGGGGCTGCTTCCCCTGAGTTGGGGCTGTGGGCAGGAACCCAGACACGCAGGATCAGGCCCCAAACACCTGCACATGTCTCTGCTGGGGAGGAGAGTGCTAGGGAACCTACGTCTGTCATACACTTTCTGGGCACCCAAGGAATCAGCCTCCGTGTGTGCGGGGCTGAAAACCCCAGCCAGGGGACCTGGGAGCCTGGTGCTCTCCGTGTGGCGCTGAATCTGGGCGGCCAAGCAACCGCTGGAGGAGCCCTGCAGTTGCCCTTCCCTTCCCTCTGACAGAATTCTCACTGCTGGAGCCCTTGGCAGTGTGCAACCCACCAGCCCCTAAGCTCTCCTTAAGGAGGACTGGGACCTAAGTGCAAAGGCAAGGCAGGATTGGAGCTGAGGCAAGAAAGGCGCCAGTGGCGACTCCCAGGCTCCTGCTGCCTGCTCCTTCCTGGAGAGGCAGCCTAAAAGCAAGGCAAGTCTGGGCAAGGCTAGCCCCCGGCAGAGCAGCCCTCGCGCCAGGAACTCTGCCAGATCGGGGCTCTGAGCAGAGCTAGAGCTCTGCCGTACTGGAGGCGCACTTAGCTCCGTGCAAGCAGGGCTTTCAACTCTGACGGGGCTGGCTGCCTCCTCTTCCCTCCGAGGAGGCTCGCTTCCCTGCTGGCTGTGCACTCGCCTATCAGGCGGGGGCGCAGGGCTCCTCCAGCAGGTCTTGCCTCAGGGGCTGCTTCCCCTGAGTTGGGGCTGTGGGCAGGAACCCAGACACGCAGGATCAGGCCCCAAACCACCTGCACATGTCTCTGCTGGGGAGGAGAGTGCTAGGGAACCTACGTCTGTCATACACTTTCTGGCACCCAAGGAATCAGCCTCCGTGTGTGCGGGGCTGAAAACCCAGCCAGGGGCCCTGGGAGCCTGGTGCTCTCGGTGCGGCGCTGATTCTAGGCGGCCTAGAAACCGCTGGAGGAGCCCTGCAGTTGCCCTTCCCTTCCCTCTGACAGAGCTCTCACTGCTGAAGCCCTTGGCAGTGTGCAACCCACCACCCCCTAAGCCCTCCCCAACGACGCCTGGCACCTATGTGCAAAGGCAAGGCAGGATTGGAGCTGAGGCAAGGAAGGCACCAGTGGCGTCTCCCAGGCTCGCTCAGACAGCTTCCTTCCCTGGGGAGGGAGCCTAAAAGCAAGGCAAGTCTGGGCAAGGCGAGCCCCGGCCGAGCAGCCTCGCGCCAGAAACTCTGGCCAGATCGGGGCTCTGAGCAGAGCTAGAGCTCTGGCCGTACTGGAGGCCCACTTAGTCCCGTGCAAGCAGGGCTTTCCTCTTGACTGGGCTCGGCTGCCTCCTCTTCTCCCGAGGAGGCTCGCTACACTGCTGGCTGTGCTCTCGCCTATCAGGCGGGCGCGCAGGGCTCCTCCAGCAGGTCTTGCCTCAGGGGCTGCTTCCCCTGAGTTGAGGCTGTGGGCGGGAACCCAGACACGCAGGATAAGGCCCCAACCACCTGCACATGTCTCTGCTGGGGAGGAGAGTGCTAGGGAACCTACGTCTCTCACACACTTTCTAGGCACCCACGGAGTCAGCCTCTGGGAGTGTGGGGATGCAAAACCCAGCCAGGGGCCCTTGGAACCTGGTGCTCTCCGTGCGGAGCTTTGTCTGGGCGGCCAAGGAACCGCTGAAGGAGCCCTGCTGTTTGCCCTTCGCTTCCCTCTGACAGAGCTTTCACTGCTGGAGCCCTTGGCAGTGTGCAACCCACCAGCCCCTAAGCCCTCCTCAAGGACGCTTGGGACCTAAGTGCAAAGGCAAGGCAGGGGTAGAGCTGAAGCCAGGAAGGCGCCAGTGGCGTTTCCGAGCCTCACACAGCCTGCTCCTTCCTGGGGAGGGAGCCTTAAAGCAAGGCAAGTCTGCGCAAGGGCTCGCCTATGGCAGAGCATCTTGGTGCCAGGAACTCTGCAGATCGGGCCTCTGAACAGAGCTAGAGATCTGCCGTACTGGAGTCGCACTTAGCTTCGTGTAAGCAGGGATTTCAGCTTGACGGGGACTTGCTGCCTCCTCTTCCCCCGAGGAGGCTCGCTTCCCTGCTGGCTGTGCACTCGCCTATCAGGCGGGGGCGCAGGGCTCCTCCAGCAGGTCTTGCCTCAGGGGCTGCTTCCCCTGAGTTGGGGCTGTGGGCAGGAACCCAGACAACGCAGGATCAGGCCCCAAACACCTGCACATGTCTCTGCTGGGGAGGAGAGTGCTAGGGAACCTACGTCTGTCATAACACTTTCTGGCACCCAAGGAATCAGCCTCCGTGTGTGCGGGGCTGAAAACCCCAGCCAGGGGCCTGGGAGCCTGGTGCTCTCCGTGTGGCGCTGAATCTGGGCGGCCAAGCAACCGCTGGAGGAGCCCTGCAGTTGCCCTTCCCTTCCCTCTGACAGAATTCTCACTGGCTGGAGCCCTTGGCAGTGTGCAACCCACCAGCCCCTAAGCTCTCCTTAAGGAGGACTGGGACCTAAGTGCAAAGGCAAGGCAGGATTGGAGCTGAGGCAAGAAAGGCGCCAGTGGCGACTCCCAGGCTCCTGCTGCCTGCTCCTTCCTGGAGAGGCAGCCTAAAAGCAAGGCAAGTCTGGGCAAGGCTAGCCCCCGGCAGAGCAGCCTCGCGCCAGGAACTCTGCCAGATCGGGGCTCTGAGCAGAGCTAGAGCTCTGCCGTACTGGAGGCGCACTTAGCTCCGTGCAAGCAGGGCTTTCAACTTGACGGGGCTGGGCTGCCTCCTCTTCCCCCGAGGAGGCTCGCTTCCCTGCTGGCTGTGCACTCGCCTATCAGGCGGGGGCGCAGGGCTCCTCCAGCAGGTCTTGCCTCAGGGGCTGCTTCCCCTGAGTTGGGGCTGTGGGCAGGAACCCAGACACGCAGGATCAGGCCCCAAACACCTGCACATGTCTCTGCTGGGGAGGAGAGTGCTAGGGAACCTACGTCTGTCATACACTTTCTGGGCACCCAAGGAATCAGCCTCCGTGTGTGCGGGGCTGAAAACCCCAGCCAGGGGCCCTGGGAGCCTGGTGCTCTCGGTGCGGGCGCTGATTCTAGGCGGCCTAGAAACCGCTGGAGGAGCCCTGCAGTTGCCCTTCCCTTCCCTCTGACAGAGCTCTCACTGCTGAAGCCCTTGGCAGTGTGCAACCCACCACCCCCTAAGCCCTCCCCAACCACGCCTGGCACCTATGTGCAAAGGCAAGGCAGGATTGGGAGCTGAGGCAAGGAAGGCACCAGTGGCGTCTCCCAGGCTCGCTCAGACAGCTCCTTCCTGGGGAGGGAGCCTAAAAGCAAGGCAAGTCTGGGCAAGGCGAGCCCCCGGCCGAGCACCTCGCGCCAGAAACTCTGCCAGATCGGGGCTCTGAGCAGAGCTAGAGCTCTGCCGTACTGGAGGCCCACTTAGCTCCGTGCAAGCAGGGCTTTCCTCTTGACTGGGCTCGGCTGCCTCCTCTTCTCCCGAGGAGGCTCGCTACACTGCTGGCTGTGCTCTCGCCTATCAGGCGGGCGCGCAGGGCTCCTCCAGCAGGTCTTGCCTCAGGGGCTGCTTCCCCTGAGTTGAGGCTGTGGGCGGGAACCCAGACACGCAGGATAAGGCCCCAACCACCTGCACATGTCTCTGCTGGGGAGGAGAGTGCTAGGGAACCTACGTCTCTCACACACTTTCTAGGCACCCACGGAGTCAGCCTCTGGGAGTGTGGGGATGCAAAACCCAGCCAGGGGCCCTTGGAACCTGGTGCTCTCCGTGCGGAGCTTTGTCTGGGCGGCCAAGGAACCGCTGAAGGAGCCCTGCTGTTGCCCTTCGCTTCCCTCTGACAGAGCTTTCACTGCTGGAGCCCTTGGCAGTGTGCAACCCACCAGCCCCTAAGCCCTCCTCAAGGACGCTTGGGACCTAAGTGCAAAGGCAAGGCAGGGGTAGAGCTGAAGCCAGGAAGGCGCCAGTGGCGTTTCCGAGCCTCACACAGCCTGCTCCTTCCTGGGGAGGGAGCCTTAAAGCAAGGCAAGTCTGCGCAAGGCTCGCCTATGGCAGAGCATCTTGGTGCCAGGAACTCTGCCAGATCGGGCCTCTGAACAGAGCTAGAGATCTGCCGTACTGGAGTCGCACTTAGCTTCGTGTAAGCAGGGATTTCAGCTTGACGGGGACTTGCTGCCTCCTCTTCCCCCGAGGAGGCTCGCTTCCCTGCTGGCTGTGCACTCGCCTATCAGGCGGGGGCGCAGGGCTCCTCCAGCAGGTCTTGCCTCAGGGGCTGCTTCCCCTGAGTTGGGGCTGTGGGCAGGAACCCAGACACGCAGGATCAGGCCCCAAACACCTGCCACATGTCTCTGCTGGGGAGGAGAGTGCTAGGGAACCTACGTCTGTCATACACTTTCTGGGCACCCAAGGAATCAGCCTCCGTGTGTGCGGGGCTGAAAACCCCAGCCAGGGGCCCTGGGAGCCTGGTGCTCTCCGTGTGGCGCTGAATCTGGGCGGCCAAGCAACCCGCTGGAGGAGCCCTGCAGTTGCCCTTCCCTTCCCTCTGACAGAATTCTCACGGCTGGAGCCCTTGGCAGTGTGCAACCCACCAGCCCCTAAGCTCTCCTTAAGGAGGACTGGGACCTAAGTGCAAAGGCAAGGCAGGATTGGAGCTGAGGCAAGAAAGGCGCCAGTGGCGACTCCCAGGCTCCTGCTGCCTGCTCCTTCCTGGAGAGGCAGCCTAAAAGCAAGGCAAGTCTGGGCAAGGCTAGCCCCGGCAGAGCAGCCTCGCGCCAGGAACTCTGCCAGATCGGGGCTCTGAGCAGAGCTAGAGCTCTGCCGTACTGGAGGCGCACTTAGCTCCGTGCAAGCAGGGCTTTCACTTGACGGGGCTGGGCTGCCTCCTCTTCCCCCGAGGAGGCTCGCTTCCCTGCTGGCTGTGCACTCGCCTATCAGGCGGGGGCGCAGGGCTCCTCCAGCAGGTCTTGCCTCAGGGGCTGCTTCCCCTGAGTTGGGGCTGTGGGCAGGAACCCAGACACGCAGGATCAGGCCCCAAACCACCTGCACATGTCTCTGCTGGGGAGGAGAGTGCTAGGGAACCTACGTCTGTCATACACTTTCTGGGCACCCAAGGAATCAGCCTCCGTGTGTGCGGGGCTGAAAACCCCAGCCAGGGGCCCTGGGAGCCTGGTGCTCTCGGTGCGGCGCTGATTCTAGGCGGCCTAGAAACCGCTGGAGGAGCCCTGCAGTTGCCCTTCCCTTCCCTCTGACAGAGCTCTCACTGCTGAAGCCCTTGGCAGTGTGCAACCCACCACCCCCTAAGCCCTCCCAACCACGCCTGGCACCTATGTGCAAAGGCAAGGCAGGATTGGAGCTGAGGCAAGGAAGGCACCAGTGGCGTCTCCCAGGCTCGCTCAGACAGGCTCCTTCCTGGGGAGGGAGCCTAAAAGCAAGGCAAGTCTGGGCAAGGCGAGCCCCGGCGAGCAGCCTCGCGCCAGAAACTCTGCCAGATCGGGGCTCTGAGCAGAGCTAGAGCTCTGCCGTACTGGAGGCCACTTAGCTCCGTGCAAGCAGGGCTTTCCTCTTGACTGGGCTCGGCTGCCTCCTCTTCTCCCGAGGAGGCTCGCTACACTGCTGGCTGTGCTCTCGCCTATCAGGCGGGCGCGCAGGGCTCCTCCAGCAGGTCTTGCCTCAGGGGCTGCTTCCCCTGAGTTGAGGCTGTGGGCGGGAACCCAGACACGCAGGATAAGGCCCCAACCACCTGCACATGTCTCTGCTGGGGAGGAGAGTGCTAGGGAACCTACGTCTCTCACACACTTTCTAGGCACCCACGGAGTCAGCCTCTGGAGTGTGGGGATGCAAAACCCAGCCAGGGGCCCTTGGAACCTGGTGCTCTCCGTGCGGAGCTTTGTCTGGGCGGCCAAGGAACCGCTGAAGGAGCCCTGCTGTTGCCCTTCGCTTCCCTCTGACAGAGCTTTCACTGCTGGAGCCCTTGGCAGTGTGCAACCCACCAGCCCCTAAGCCCTCCTCAAGGACGCTTGGACCTAAGTGCAAAGGCAAGGCAGGGGTAGAGCTGAAGCCAGGAAGGCGCCAGTGGCGTTTCCGAGCCTCACACAGCCTGCTCCTTCCTGGGGAGGGAGCCTTAAAGCAAGGCAAGTCTGCGCAAGGCTCCGCCTATGGCAGAGCATCTTGGTGCCAGGAACTCTGCCAGATCGGGCCTCTGAACAGAGCTAGAGATCTGCCGTACTGGAGTCGCACTTAGCTTCGTGAAGCAGGGATTTCAGCTTGACGGGGACTTGCTGCCTCCTCTTCCCCCGAGGAGGCTCGCTTCCCTGCTGGCTGTGCACTCGCCTATCAGGCGGGGCGCAGGGCTCCTCCAGCAGGTCTTGCCTCAGGGGCTGCTTCCCCTGAGTTGGGGCTGTGGGCAGGAACCCAGACACGCAGGATCAGGCCCCAACCACCTGCACATGTCTCTGCTGGGGAGGAGAGTGCTAGGGAACCTACGTCTGTCATACACTTTCTGGGCACCCAAGGAATCAGCCTCCGTGTGTGCGGGGCTGAAAACCCCAGCCAGGGGCCCTGGGAGCCTGGTGCTCTCCGGTGCGGCGCTGATTCTAGGCGGCCTAAGCAACCGCTGGAGGAGCCCTGCAGTTGCCCTTCCCTTCCCTCTGACAGAGCTCTCACTGCTGGAAGCCCTTGGCAGTGTGCAACCCACCACCCCCTAAGCCTCCCCAACGACGCCTGGCACCTATGTGCAAAGGCAAGGCAGGATTGGAGCTGAGGCAAGGAAGGCACCAGTGGCGTCTCCCAGGCTCGCTCAGACAGCTCCTTCCTGGGGAGGGAGCCTAAAAGCAAGGCAAGTCTGGGCAAGGCGAGCCCCCGGCCGAGCAGCCTCGCGCCAGAAACTCTGCCAGATCGGGGCTCTGAGCAGAGCTAGAGCTCTGCCGTACTGGAGGCCCACTTAGCTCCGTGCAAGCAGGGCTTTCCTCTTGACTGGGCTCGGCTGCCTCCTCTTCTCCCCGAGGAGGCTCGCTACACTGCTGGCTGTGCTCTCGCCTATCAGGCGGGCGCGCAGGGCTCCTCCCAGCAGGTCTTGCCTCAGGGGCTGCTTCCCCTGAGTTGGGGCTGTGGGCGGGAACCCAGACACGCAGGATAAGGCCCCAACCACCTGCACATGTCTCTGCTGGGGAGGAGAGTGCTAGGGAACCTACGTCTCTCACACACTTTCTAGGCACCCACGGAGTCAGCCTCTGGGAGTGTGGGGATGCAAAACCCAGCCAGGGGCCCTTGGAACCTGGTGCTCTCCGTGCGGAGCTTTGTCTGGGCGGCCAAGGAACCGCTGAAGGAGCCCTGCTGTTGCCCTTCGCTTCCCTCTGACAGAGCTTTCACTGCTGGAGCCCTTGGCAGTGTGCAACCCACCAGCCCCTAAGCCCTCCTCAAGGACGCTTGGGACCTAAGTGCAAAGGCAAGGCAGGGGTAGAGCTGAAGCCAGGAAGGCGCCAGTGGCGTTTCCGAGCCTCACACAGCCTGCTCCTTCCTGGGGAGGGAGCCTTAAAAGCAAGGCAAGTCTGCGCAAGGCTCGCCTATGGCAGAGCATCTTGGTGCCAGGAACTCTGCCAGATCGGGCCTCTGAACAGAGCTAGAGATCTGCCGTACTGGAGTCGCACTTAGCTTCGTGTAAGCAGGGATTTCAGCTTGACGGGGACTTGCTGCCTCCTCTTCCCCCGAGGAGGCTCGCTTCCCTGCTGGCTGTGCACTCGCCTATCAGGCGGGGGCGCAGGGCTCCTCCAGCAGGTCTTGCCTCAGGGGCTGCTTCCCCTGAGTTGGGGCTGTGGGCAGGAACCCAGACACGCAGGATCAGGCCCCAAACACCTGCACATGTCTCTGCTGGGGAGGAGAGTGCTAGGGAACCTACGTCTGTCATACACTTTCTGGGCACCCAAGGAATCAGCCTCCGTGTGTGCGGGGCTGAAAACCCCAGCCAGGGGACCTGGGAGCCTGGTGCTCTCCGTGTGGCGCTGAATCTGGGCGGCCAAGCAACCGCTGGAGGAGCCCTGCAGTTGCCCTTCCCTTCCCTCTGACAGAATTCTCACTGCTGGAGCCCTTGGCAGTGTGCAACCCACCAGCCCCTAAGCTCTCCTTAAGGAGGACTGGGACCTAAGTGCAAAGGCAAGGCAGGATTGGAGCTGAGGCAAGAAAGGCGCCAGTGGCGACTCCCAGGCTCCTGCTGCCTGCTCCTTCCTGGAGAGGCAGCCTAAAAGCAAGGCAAGTCTGGCAAGGCTAGCCCCCGGCAGAGCAGCCTCGCGCCAGGAACTCTGCCAGATCGGGGCTCTGAGCAGAGCTAGAGCTCTGCCGTACTGGAGGCGCACTTAGCTCCGTGCAAGCAGGGCTTTCAACTTGACGGGGCTGGGCTGCCTCCTCTTCCCCCGAGGAGGCTCGCTTCCCTGCTGGCTGTGCACTCGCCTATCAGGCGGGGGCGCAGGGCTCCTCCAGCAGGTCTTGCCTCAGGGGCTGCTTCCCCTGAGTTGGGGCTGTGGGCAGGAACCCAGACACGCAGGATCAGGCCCCAAACCACCTGCACATGTCTCTGCTGGGGAGGAGAGTGCTAGGGAACCTACGTCTGTCATACACTTTCTGGGCACCCAAGGAATCAGCCTCCGTGTGTGCGGGGCTGAAAACCCCAGCCAGGGGCCCTGGGAGCCTGGTGCTCTCGGTGCGGCGCTGATTCTAGGCGGCCTAGAAACCGCTGGAGGAGCCCTGCAGTTGCCCTTCCCTTCCCTCTGACAGAGCTCTCACTGCTGAAGCCCTTGGCAGTGTGCAACCCACCACCCCTAAGCCCTCCCCAACGACGCCTGGCACCTATGTGCAAAGGCAAGGCAGGATTGGAGCTGAGGCAAGGAAGGCACCAGTGGCGTCTCCCAGGCTCGCTCAGACAGCTCCTTCCTGGGGAGGGAGCCTAAAAGCAAGGCAAGTCTGGGCAAGGCGAGCCCCCGGCCGAGCAGCCTCGCGCCAGAAACTCTGCCAGATCGGGGCTCTGAGCAGAGCTAGAGCTCTGCCGTACTGGAGGCCCACTTAGCTCCGTGCAAGCAGGGCTTTCCTCTTGACTGGGCTCGGCTGCCTCCTCTTCTCCCGAGGAGGCTCGCTACACTGCTGGCTGTGCTCTCGCCTATCAGGCGGGCGCGCAGGGCTCCTCCAGCAGGTCTTGCCTCAGGGGCTGCTTCCCCTGAGTTGAGGCTGTGGGCGGGAACCCAGACACGCAGGATAAGGCCCCAACCACCTGCACATGTCTCTGCTGGGGAGGAGAGTGCTAGGGAACCTACGTCTCTCACACACTTTCTAGGCACCCACGGAGTCAGCCTCTGGGAGTGTGGGGATGCAAAACCCAGCCAGGGGCCCTTGGAACCTGGTGCTCTCCGTGCGGAGCTTTGTCTGGGCGGCCAAGGAACCGCTGAAGGAGCCCTGCTGTTGCCCTTCGCTTCCCTCTGACAGAGCTTTCACTGCTGGAGCCCTTGGCAGTGTGCAACCCACCAGCCCCTAAGCCCTCCTCAAGGACGCTTGGGACCTAAGTGCAAAGGCAAGGCAGGGGTAGAGCTGAAGCCAGGAAGGCGCCAGTGGCGTTTCCGAGCCTCACACAGCCTGCTCCTTCCTGGGGAGGGAGCCTTAAAGCAAGGCAAGTCTGCGCAAGGCTCGCCTATGGCAGAGCATCTTGGTGCCAGGAACTCTGCCAGATCGGGCCTCTGAACAGAGCTAGAGATCTGCCGTACTGGAGTCGCACTTAGCTTCGTGTAAGCAGGGATTTCAGCTTGACGGGGACTTGCTGCCTCCTCTTCCCCCGAGGAGGCTCGCTTCCCTGCTGGCTGTGCACTCGCCTATCAGGCGGGGGCGCAGGGCTCCTCCAGCAGGTCTTGCCTCAGGGGCTGCTTCCCCTGAGTTGGGGCTGTGGGCAGGAACCCAGACACGCAGGATCAGGCCCCAAACACCTGCACATGTCTCTGCTGGGGAGGAGAGTGCTAGGGAACCTACGTCTGTCATACACTTTCTGGGCACCCAAGGAATCAGCCTCCGTGTGTGCGGGGCTGAAAACCCCAGCCAGGGGCCCTGGGAGCCTGGTGCTCTCCGTGTGGCGCTGAATCTGGGCGGCCAAGCAACCGCTGGAGGAGCCCTGCAGTTGCCCTTCCCTTCCCTCTGACAGAATTCTCACTGCTGGAGCCCTTGGCAGTGTGCAACCCACCAGCCCCTAAGCTCTCCTTAAGGAGGACTGGGACCTAAGTGCAAAGGCAAGGCAGGATTGGAGCTGAGGCAAGAAAGGCGCCAGTGGCGACTCCCAGGCTCCTGCTGCCTGCTCCTTCCTGGAGAGGCAGCCTAAAAGCAAGGCAAGTCTGGGCAAGGCTAGCCCCCGGCAGAGCAGCCTCGCGCCAGGAACTCTGCCAGATCGGGGCTCTGAGCAGAGCTAGAGCTCTGCCGTACTGGAGGCGCACTTAGCTCCGTGCAAGCAGGGCTTTCAACTTGACGGGGCTGGGCTGCCTCCTCTTCCCCCGAGGAGGCTCGCTTCCCTGCTGGCTGTGCACTCGCCTATCAGGCGGGGGCGCAGGGCTCCTCCAGCAGGTCTTGCCTCAGGGGCTGCTTCCCCTGAGTTGGGGCTGTGGGCAGGAACCCAGACACGCAGGATCAGGCCCCAACCACCTGCACATGTCTCTGCTGGGGAGGAGAGTGCTAGGGAACCTACGTCTGTCATACACTTTCTGGGCACCCAAGGAATCAGCCTCCGTGTGTGCGGGGCTGAAAACCCCAGCCAGGGGCCCTGGGAGCCTGGTGCTCTCGGTGCGGCGCTGATTCTAGGCGGCCTAGAAACCGCTGGAGGAGCCCTGCAGTTGCCCTTCCCTTCCCTCTGACAGAGCTCTCACTGCTGAAGCCCTTGGCAGTGTGCAACCCACCACCCCCTAAGCCCTCCCCAACGCACGCCTGGCACCTATGTGCAAAGGCAAGGCAGGATTGGAGCTGAGGCAAGGAAGGCACCAGTGGCGTCTCCCAGGCTCGCTCAGACAGCTCCTTCCTGGGGAGGGAGCCTAAAAGCAAGGCAAGTCTGGGCAAGGCGAGCCCCCGGCCGAGCAGCCTCGCGCCAGAAACTCTGCCAGATCGGGGCTCTGAGCAGAGCTAGAGCTCTGCCGTACTGGAGGCCCACTTAGCTCCGTGCAAGCAGGGCTTTCCTCTTGACTGGGCTCGGCTGCCTCCTCTTCTCCCGAGGAGGCTCGCTACACTGCTGGCTGTGCTCTCGCCTATCAGGCGGGCGCGCAGGGCTCCTCCAGCAGGTCTTGCCTCAGGGGCTGCTTCCCCTGAGTTGAGGCTGTGGGCGGGAACCCAGACACGCAGGATAAGGCCCCAACCACCTGCACATGTCTCTGCTGGGGAGGAGAGTGCTAGGGAACCTACGTCTCTCACACACTTTCTAGGCACCCACGGAGTCAGCCTCTGGGAGTGTGGGGATGCAAAACCCAGCCAGGGGCCCTTGGAACCTGGTGCTCTCCGTGCGGAGCTTTGTCTGGGCGGCCAAGGAACCGCTGAAGGAGCCCTGCTGTTGCCCTTCGCTTCCCTCTGACAGAGCTTTCACTGCTGGAGCCCTTGGCAGTGTGCAACCCACCAGCCCCTAAGCCCTCCTCAAGGACGCTTGGGACCTAAGTGCAAAGGCAAGGCAGGGGTAGAGCTGAAGCCAGGAAGGCGCCAGTGGCGTTTCCGAGCCTCACACAGCCTGCTCCTTCCTGGGGAGGGAGCCTTAAAGCAAGGCAAGTCTGCGCAAGGCTCGCCTATGGCAGAGCATCTTGGTGCCAGGAACTCTGCCAGATCGGGCCTCTGAACAGAGCTAGAGATCTGCCGTACTGGAGTCGCACTTAGCTTCGTGGTAAGCAGGGATTTCAGCTTGACGGGGACTTGCTGCCTCCTCTTCCCCCGAGGAGGCTCGCTTCCCTGCTGGCTGTGCACTCGCCTATCAGGCGGGGGCGCAGGGCTCCTCCAGCAGGTCTTGCCTCAGGGGCTGCTTCCCCTGAGTTGGGGCTGTGGGCAGGAACCCAGACACGCAGGATCAGGCCCCAAACACCTGCACATGTCTCTGCTGGGGAGGAGAGTGCTAGGGAACCTACGTCTGTCATACACTTTCTGGGCACCCAAGGAATCAGCCTCCGTGTGTGCGGGGCTGAAAACCCCAGCCAGGGGCCCTGGGAGCCTGGTGCTCTCCGTGTGGCGCTGAATCTGGGCGGCCAAGCAACCGCTGGAGGAGCCCTGCAGTTGCCCTTCCCTTCCCTCTGACAGAATTCTCACTGCTGGAGCCCTTGGCAGTGTGCAACCCACCAGCCCCTAAGCTCTCCTTAAGGAGGACTTGGGACCTAAGTGCAAAGGCAAGGCAGGATTGGAGCTGAGGCAAGAAAGGCGCCAGTGGCGACTCCCAGGCTCCTGCTAGCTGCTCCTTCCTGGGAGAGGCAGCCTAAAAGCAAGGCAAGTCTGGGCAAGGCGAGCCCCCGGCAGAGCAGCCTCGCGCCAGGAAACTCTGCCAGATCGGGGCTCTGAGCAGAGCTAGAGCTCTGCCGTACTGGAGGCGCACTTAGCTCCGTGCAAGCAGGGCTTTCTACTTGACTGGGCTCGGCTGCCTCCTCTTCTCCCGAGGAGGCTCGCTACACTGCTGGCTGTGCTCTCGCCTATCAGGCGGGCGCGCAGGGCTCCTCCAGCAGGTCTTGCCTCAGGGGCTGCTTCCCTGAGTTGAGGCTGTGGGCGGGAACCCAGACACGCAGGATCAAGGCCCAACCACCTGCACATGTCTCTGCTGGGGAGGAGAGTGCTAGGGAACCTACGTCTCTCACACACTTTCTAGGCACCCACGGAGTCAGCCTCTGGAGTGTGGGGATGCAAAACCCAGCCAGGGGCCCTTGGAACCTGGTGCTCTCCGTGCGGAGCTTTGTCTGGGCGGCCAAGGAACCGCTGAAGGAGCCCTGCTGTTGCCCTTCGCTTCCCTCTGACAGAGCTTTCACTGCTGGAGCCCTTGGCAGTGTGCAACCCACCAGCCCCTAAGCCCTCCTCAAGGACGCTTGGGACCTAAGTGCAAAGGCAAGGCAGGGGTAGAGCTGAAGCCAGGAAGGCGCCAGTGGCGTTTCCGAGCCTCACACAGCCTGCTCCTTCCTGGGAGGGAGCCTTAAAAGCAAGGCAAGTCTGCGCAAGGCTCGCCTATGGCAGAGCATCTTTGGTGCCAGGAACTCTGCCAGATCGGGGCCTCTGAACAGAGCTAGAGATCTGCCGTACTGGAGTCGCACTTAGCTTCGTGTAAGCAGGGATTTCAGCTTGACGGGGACTTGCTGCCTCCTCTTCCCCCGAGGAGGCTCGCTTCCCTGCTGGCTGTGCACTCGCCTATCAGGCGGGGGCGCAGGGCTCCTCCAGCAGGTCTTGCCTCAGGGGCTGCTTCCCCTGAGTTGGGGCTGTGGGCAGGAACCCAGACACGCCAGGATCAGGCCCCAAACACCTGCACATGTCTCTGCTGGGGAGGAGAGTGCTAGGGAACCTACGTCTGTCATACACTTTCTGGGCACCCAAGGAATCAGCCTCCGTGTGTGCGGGGCTGGAAAACCCCAGCCAGGGGCCCTGGGAGCCTGGTGCTCTCCGTGTGGCGGCGCTGAATCTGGGCGGCCAAGCAAACCGCTGGAGGAGCCCTGCAGTTGCCCTTCCCTTCCCTCTGACAGAGCTCTCACTGCTGGAAGCCCTTGGCAGTGTGCAACCCACCAGCCCCTAAGCCCTCCCAAGCGACGCCTGGCACCTATGTGCAAAGGCAAGGCAGGATTGGAGCTGAGGCAAGGAAGGCACCAGTGGCGTCTCCCAGGCTCGCTCAGACCTGCTCCTTCCTGGGAGGGAGCCTAAAAGCAAGGCAAGTCTGGGCAAGGCTGAGCCCCGGCAGAGCAGCCTCGCGCCAGGAACTCTGCCAGATCGGGGCTCTGAGCAGAGCTAGAGCTCTGCCGTACTGGAGGCGCACTTAGCTCCGTGCAAGCAGGGCTTTCCATCTTGACTGGGCTCGGCTGCCTCCTCTTCTCCCCGAGGAGGCTCGCTACACCTGCTGGCTGTGCTCTCGCCTATCAGGCGGGGGCGCAGGGCTCCTCCAGCAGGTCTTGCCTCAGGGGCTGCTTCCCCTGAGTTGGGGCTGTGGGCAGGGAACCCAGACACGCAGGATCAGGCCCCAAACACCTGCACATGTCTCTGCTGGGGAGGAGAGTGCTAGGGAACCTACGTCTGTCATACACTTTCTGGGCACCCAAGGAATCAGCCTCCGTGTGTGCGGGGCTGAAAACCCCAGCCAGGGGCCTGGAGCCTGGTGCTCTCCGTGTCGGGCTGGAATCTGGGCGGCCAAGCAACCGCTGGAGGAGCCCTGCAGTTGCCCTTCCCTTCCCTCTGACAGAATTCTCACTGCTGGAGCCCTTGGCAGTGTGCAACCCACCAGCCCCTAAGCTCTCCTTAAGGAGGACTGGGACCTAAGTGCAAAGGCAAGGCAGGATTGGAGCTGAGGCAAGAAAGGCGCCAGTGGCGACTCCCAGGCTCCTGCTGCCTGCTCCTTCCTGGAGAGGCAGCCCTAAAAGCAAGGCAAGTCTGGGCAAGGCCTAGCCCCCGGCAGAGCAGCCTCGCGCCAGGAACTCTGCCAGATCGGGGCTCTGAAGCAGAGCTAGAGCTCTGCCGTACTGGAGGCGCACTTAGCTCCGTGCAAGCAGGGCTTTCACTCTTGACGGCTCGGCTGCCTCCTCTTCCTCCGAGGAGGCTCGCTTCCCTGCTGGCTGTGCACTCGCCTATCAGGCGGGGCGCAGGGCTCCTCCAGCAGGTCTTGCCTCAGGGGCTGCTTCCCCTGAGTTGGGCTGTGGGCAGGAACCCAGACACGCAGGATCAGGCCCCAACCACCTGCACATGTCTCTGCTGGGAGGAGAGTGCTAGGGAACCTACGTCTGTCATACACTTTCTGGGCACCCAAGGAATCAGCCTCCGTGTGTGCGGGGCTGAAAACCCCAGCCAGGGGCCCTGGGAGCCTGGTGCTCTCGTGCGGCGCTGATTCTAGGCGGCCTAGAAACCGCTGGAGGAGCCCTGCAGTTGCCCTTCCCTTCCCTCTGACAGAGCTCTCACTGCTGAAGCCCTTGGCAGTGTGCAACCCACCACCCCTAAGCCCTCCCAACGACGCCTGGCACCTATGTGCAAAGGCAAGGCAGGATTGGAGCTGAGGCAAGGAAGGCACCAGTGGCGTCTCCCAGGCTCGCTCAGACAGCTCCTTCCTGGGGAGGAGCCTAAAAGCAAGGCAAGTCTGGGCAAGGCGAGCCCCGGCGAGCAGCCTCGCGCCAGAAACTCTGCCAGATCGGGCTCTGAGCAGCTAGAGCTCTGCCGTACTGGAGGCCCACTTAGCTCCGTGCAAGCAGGGCTTTCCTCTTGACTGGGCTCGGCTGCCTCCTCTTCTCCCGAGGAGGCTCGCTACACTGCTGGCTGTGCTCTCGCCTATCAGGCGGGCGCGCAGGGCTCTCCAGCAGGTCTTGCCTCAGGGGCTGCTTCCCCTGAGTTGAGGCTGTGGGCGGAACCCAGACACGCAGGATAAGGCCCAACCACCTGCACATGTCTCTGCTGGGGAGGAGAGTGCTAGGGAACCTACGTCTCTCACACACTTTCTAGGCACCCACGGAGTCAGCCTCTGGGAGTGTGGGATGCAAAACCCAGCCAGGGCCCTTGGAACCTGGTGCTCTCCGTGCGGAGCTTTGTCTGGGCGGCCAAGAACCGCTGAAGGAGCCCTGCTGTTGCCCTTCGCTTCCCTCTGACAGAGCTTTCACTGCTGGAGCCCTTGGCAGTGTGCAACCCACCAGCCCCTAAGCCCTCCTCAAGGACGCTTGGGACCTAAGTGCAAAGGCAAGGCAGGGGTAGAGCTGAAGCCAGGAAGGCGCCAGTGGCGTTTCCAGCCTCACACAGCCTGCTCCTTCCTGGGGAGGGAGCCTTAAAGCAAGCAAGTCTGCGCAAGGCTCGCCTATGGCAGAGCATCTTGTGCAGGAACTCTGCCAGATCGGGCCTCTGAACAGAGCTAGAGATCTGCCGTACTGGAGTCGCACTTAGCTTCGTGTAAGCAGGGATTTCAGCTTGACGGGACTTGCTGCCTCTCTTCCCCCGAGGAGGCTCGCTTCCTGCTGGCTGTGCACTCGCCTATCAGGCGGGGCGCAGGGCTCCTCCAGCAGGTCTTGCCTCAGGGGCTT
>NW_017198414.1:0-7700 GCF_001704415.2 Capra hircus
GTGCCACCGTGGTGAGAGTCGATCCTCGGCTTTGAAAGTCGAGGCAGTGCAGCGGAAAAATGGTTTCCCTGGAACGGACTGAGACATCTGAGGACTCTTGGAATGGTGGCACGACCCTGGAGTTCCTCTCGCCTTTCCTGTGGGAGAGCGCCTCCTCTTGAGATGGACGGGAACGCGGGAATTCTTTCCGACCACGCAGGGAAAGAACCCTCCTCTCGAGCTAGGAGGCAGAAACGGCGCTCCTCTGGATGAGGGAGGGACTCGCGTGATTCTTCTCGAGTGGAGACGGGTATGTCGGGGAACTTCTTGAGTTGCAGCAAGGGTGTGAAGGGCCTTTGGAAGTTCCAGAGGTTAGGTGTGATTAGCCTCGAGACGCCTCAGCGAAATGGGCCTCATCTCGCCTGGAGGGGACAACCTCCTGGATTTTCTCGAGTTGCGGCAAGTGCTCTCGACTTACGATGGAGACCTCAGGGTCCCGCTCTGTTGGCCTCAGGAAAGGTCAGTCCCCAGCGAGTTGGTCGGGGGCATCTCGGGATTCCTCTCTTGTCGATGCCGGGCCTAAGACCTTGTGTGGATTCTGTGCCGAACCTGAGGATTCCTCTCCGGTGCTGACATGGACCTTGGGGTATTTCTGGAGTCTCCCAGGGAGTCAGTCCTCGTCTCGAGTGGGGGCTTGCACTTGCGCTTTCTCCCGAGCTGTAGCAGCAGTGTAATGCTTCCCTTCGCTTGGATCAAGGGATCTGTGGCTTCCCTCGAGGCTTTCCCTCGAGGCTTTCCCACAAGGCTTTCCCACAGGGCTGTCCCACGAGCCACATTGGTGTGAGTCGATCCTCGGCTTGAAAGTCGAGGCAGTGCAGGGAAAACAGGTATCCCTGGAATGGACTGAGACATCTGGGGGACTCTGGGAATGGTGCACGACCCTGGAGTTCCTCTCGCCTTTTCCTGTGGAGAGCGCCTCACTTGAGATGCGACGGGAACGCCGGGAATTCTTTCCCGACCAGGCAGGGAAAGGATCCTCCTCTCAAGCTAGGAGGCAGAAACGGGGCTCCTCTGGATGTGGCGGGACTCTCGTGCTTCCTCTCGTGTGGAGACGGGTATGTCGGGGAAATTCTTGAGTTGCAGCAAGGGTGTGAAGGACCCTTTAGAAGTTCCAGAGGGGTGTGATTAGCTCTCGAGATGCCTCAGCGGAAATGGGCCTCATCTCGCCTGGAGGGAGAACCTCCTGGATTTTCTCGAGTTGCGGCAGGTGCTCTTGACTTACGACGGGGACCTCAGGGACCGCTCTGTGGCCTCAGGAAAGGCCAGTCCCCATACGAGTTGCTCGGGGCCTCTCGGATTCCTCTCCCGTCGATGCCGGGCCTAAGACCTTGTTTGGAGTCGTTTGCGGAACCTGAGGATTCCTCTCCAGGGCTACATGGATTTGGGGTATTCTGGAGTCTCCCAGGGGAGTCAGTCACGTCTCGAATTGGGGCATGCACGTGCGATTTCCTCTCGGGCTGTAGCAGCGTGTCACGCTTCCCTTCAGTGGATCAAGGGATCTGTGTCTTTCCCTCCCTTAGGAGGCTTTCCCACAGGGCTGTCCCACGTGCCACCGTGTGCAGTGAGTCGATCCTCGGCTTGAAATCGAGGCAGTGCAGGAAAAAAAGGTTTTCCCTGGAATGGACTGAGACATCTGGGGGACTCTTGGAATGTGGCATGACCCTGGAGTTCCTCTCGCCTTTCCTGTGGAGAGCACCTCCTCTGGATGCACGCGGAAACGCCGGGGAATTCTTTCCAGAACAGGCAGGGAAAGGATCCCTTCTCTCGCGCTAGGAGGCGGAAACGGGGCTCCTATGGATGTGGGCGGGACTCTCGTGCTTCTCTCGAGTGGAGACGGGTATGTCGGGGAACTTCTTGAGTTGCAGCAAGGGTGTGAAGGACCCTTTGGAAGTTCCAGAGGTTAGGTGTGATTAGCCTCGAGAAGCCTCAGCGGAAATGGGCCTCATCTCGCCTGGAGGGGAGAACCTCCTGGATTTTCTCGAGTTGCGGCAGTTCCTCTCGACTTACGACGGGGACTCAGGGACACGCTCTGGTGGCCTCAGGAAAGGCCAGTCCCCAAGCGAGTTGCTCGGGGGCCTCTCGAGATTCCTCTCCTGTCGATGCCGGGCCTAAGACCTTGTGTGGAGTCGGTGCCGGAACCTGAGGATTCCTCTCCAGTGCTGACATGGATCTTGCGGTACTTCCTGAGTCTCCCCTGGGGAGTCAGTCCTCCTCTCGAGTGGGGGCATGCACGTGCGCTTTCCTCCCCAGCTCTAGCAGCAGTGTCACGCTTCCCGTCGAGTGGGTCAAGGGATCTGTGGCTTTCCCACGAAGCTTTCCCACAGGGCTGTCCCACGTGCCACCGTGGTGTGAGTCGATCCTCGGCTTGAAAGTCGAGGCAGTGCAGGGAAAACAGGGTTTCCCTAAATGGACTGAGACATCTGGGGGACTCTGGGAATGGTGGCACGACCCTAGAGTTCCTCTCGCCTTTCCTCTGGAGAGCGCCTCCTCTTGAGATGCGACGGGAACGCCGGGAATTCTTTCCCGACCACGCAGGGAAAGATCCCTCCTCTCGAGCTAGGAGGCGGAAACAGCGCTCCTCTGGATGAGGGCGGGACTCTCGTGCTTCCTCTCGAGTGGAGACGGGTATGTCGCGGAACTTCTTGAGTTGCAGCAAGGGTGTGAAGGACCCTTTAGAAATTCCAGAGGTAGGTGTGATTAGCCTCGAGATGCCTCAGCGGAAATGGGCCTCATCTCGCCTGGAGGGAGAACCTCCTGGATTTTCTCGAGTTGCGGCAGGTGCTCTTGACTTACGTCGGGGACCTCAGGGACCCGCTCTGGTGGCCTCAGGAAAGGCCAGTCCCCATACGAGTTGTTCGGGTGCCTCTCGGTATTCCTCTCCCGTTGATGCCGCGGACCTAAGACCTTGTTTGGAGTCGGTGCCAGAACCTGAGGATTCCTCTCCAATGCTGACATGGATTTGGGGTACTTCTGGAGTATCCCAGGGGAGTCAGTCATCGTCTCGAATTGGGGCATGCACGTGCGATTTCCTCTCGGGCTGTAGCAGCTGTGTCACGCTTCCCTTCACGTGGATCAAGGGATCTGTGTCTTTCCCTCGAGGCTTGCCCAGGAGGCTTTCCCACAGGGCTGTCCCACGTGCCACCGTGGTGTGAGTCGATCCTCGGCTTGAAATTCGAGGCAGTGCAGGAAAAAACAGGTTTCCCTGGAATGGACTGAGACATCTGGGGGACTCTGGGAATGGTGGCATGACCCTGGAGTTCCTCTCGCCTTTCCTGTGGAGAGCGCCTCCTCTTGGGATGCGACGGAAACGCCGGGAATTCTTTCCCGACCACGCAGGGGAAGGATCCCTCCTATCTAGCTAGGAGGCGGAAACGGGGCTCCTCTGGATGAGGGCGTGACTCTCGTGATTCCTCTCGAGTGGAGACGGGTATGTCGGGAAACTTCTTCAGTTGCAGCAAGGGTGTGAAAGACCCTTTGTAAGTTCCAGATGTTAGGTGTGATTAGCCTCGAGATGCCTCAGCGGAAACGGGCCTCATCTCGCCTGGAGGGGAGAACCTGCTGGATTTTCTCGAGTTGCGGCATGTGCTCTCGACTTACGACGGGGACCTCAGGGACCCGCTCTGGTGGCCTCAGGAAAGACCAGTCCCCATGCGAGTTGCTCGGGGGACTCACGGGATTCCTCTCCCATCGATGCCGTGGCCTAAGACCTTGTGTGGAGTCGGTTGCGGAACCTGAGGATTCCTCTCCAGGGCTGACATGCATCTTGGGGTACTTCTGGAGTCTCCCCAAGGGAGTCAGTCCTCGTATCGAGTGGGGTCATGCACGTGCGCTTTCCTCCCCAGCTCTAGCAGCAGTGTCACGCTTCCCGTCGAGTGGGTCAAGGGATCTGTGGCTTTCCCACGAAGCTTTCCCACAGGGCTGTCCCACGTGCCACCGTGGTGTGAGTCGATCCTCGGCTTGAAAGTCGAGGCAGTGCAGGGAAAACAGGTTTCCCTAAATGGACTGAGACATCTGGGGGACTCTGGGAATGGTGGCACGACCCTAGAGTTCCTCTCGCCTTTCCTCTGGAGAGCGCCTCCTCTTGAGATGCGACGGGAACGCCGGGAATTCTTTCCCGACCACGCAGGGAAAGATCCCTCCTCTCGAGCTAGGAGGCGGAAACAGCGCTCCTCTGGATGAGGGCGGGACTCTCGTGCTTCCTCTCGAGTGGAGACGGGTATGTCGCGGAACTTCTTGAGTTGCAGCAAGGGTGTGAAGGACCCTTTGGAAGTTCCAGAGGTTAGGTGTGATTAGCCTCGAGACGCCTCAGCGGAAATGGGCCTCATCTCGCCTGGAGGGGAGAACCTCCTGGATTTTCTCGAGTTGCGGCAGGTGCTCTCAACTTACGACGGGTCCTCAGGGACCCGCTCTGGTGGCCTCAGGAAGGCCAGTCCCCATGCGAGTTGCTCGGGGGCCTCTCGGGATTCCTCTCCCGTCGATGCCGGGGCCTAAGACTGCCGGGAGCCAGTGTGAGCAAGCCGCCCGTGACAAGGTTATGAGGAAGGAAGCTGACATACGCAAGGCGTGCTCAGACTTCAGGGACCCCTCTGGAAGTTTTTAAGCATGTACCCCAACAAATATCTGCCGGTTTTTGTGCTCTGCTTTTTCACTCTTCTGACCTTTTCTGGAAAAAGTCAATTCAGCGCGTTAGTCTTCTGCATTTGAAAGAGTGTTTCAATCCAAAAACCCTCTGATGGCTTTCTAGCCTGCCTGTAGGACTCGTACAGCTGCGCTTGTGATTGTTTGAGGCCTCCTGACCGCAGGAGGCACAGGAAGCTTAAAACATCCTAGGAATGCAGGAGCTTTCGAGGAGTCAAAATCTTTAGAATAGGACTGATTAAAAGTTTCATTTTTTGGGTCAATGCTTGCTGCCAAATTTTCATATCCTTTATTTTTAGATATAGTTGGTATATAGAAAAACAAGTAGTAGACCTGGTATTAGCAACATTATATCTTTGAGTTAAGTACCTTCTTTGTTATAACCCACTGCACATTTGTTCTATAGAGATGTAACTTTAATGCTTTAAGGAGATGCAGATTAAAGAAAAACACTTCAGGGGAAACAAAATTAACGTTCATTAAGGAACAGAGCCAAAAAGTGTTAACAAGCCTCTTGGCCAGAAGATAATGTAAATCACCTGAGACCTTTTGTATACAAAATGATATACAGAAAGAATCTGGGTTGTGAACGCTACATAATTTTGTGTTATCCATTGATCTCCATGTTTTATCAAAAATATAAAAGGCCTTGTGAACAATAAAGGAGGAGACCAGGGTCCGGGGGCCAGTTTCTCGGACCAGCTTCTCGAACTAGTCTCTCAGCCTGGTTTCTTGGGACTCTGGCTCCCCCCGTGTCTTTCTCTCTCTTTCTTCTTCTCTACCTTTCCTTCTCTCTGCTCTTTACTTTAACTTCAGGCTGAATCTCCACCTGAGTGCGGAGGCTAGCAAGGTCTACTTACTTGCCCTGGCTGTTAAGACCCGCACGAAAGGGAGCTTAAGGCGAGGCACCCTTAGATATTCAAGCGGGCGCCGGTGGCCCAAAGTAGGTGGTGCAAATTCCTTGTGTGGAATTTTATTGGCCTTCCGCGTAAACCAAGCTATTCAGCCCTCTTCCTCCACTTAATCTTCTTACTACTACACTATAGTTTCCAAATCTAATCTTACATTAATAAATAAACAAGTCTTTCCACGACAACGCCGTCCACAGTTCGAATTCCCTGGATCCACGGGGCTGGAGCCGGCATAAGACCTTGAGTGGAGTCGGTGCCGGAACCTGAGGATTCCTCTCCAGTGCTGACATGGATCTTGGGGTACTTCTGGAGTCTCCCCAGGGGAGTCAGTCTTCGTCGCGAGTGGGGGTTGCACGTGCGCTTTCCTCCGAGCTGTAGCAGCAGTGTCATGCTCCCCTTCGCGTGGATCAAGGGATCTGTGGCTTTCCCACGAAGCTTCCCACAGGGCTGTCCCACGTGCCACCGTGCTGTGAGTTGATCCTCGGCTTGAAAGTCGAGGTAGTGCAGGGAAAACAGGTTTCCCTGGAATGGACTGAGACATCTGGGGACTCTGGGAAGGGTGGCACGACCCTGGGTTCCTCTCGCCTTTCCTGTGGAGAGCGCCTCCTCTTGAGATGCGACGGGAACGCGGGAATACTTTCCCGACCACGCAGGGAAAGATCCCTCCTCTTGAGCTAGGAGGCGGAAACGGCGCTCCTCTGGATGAGGGAGGGACTCTCGTGATTCCTCTCGAGTGGAGACGGATATGTCGGGGAACTTCTTGAGTTGCAGCAAGGGTGTGAAGGACCCTTTGGAAGTTCCAGAGGTTAGGTGTGATTAGCCTCGAGACGCCTCAGCGGAAATGGGCCTCATCTCGCCTGGAGGGGAGAACCTCCTGGATTTTCTCGAGTTGTGGCAGGTGCTCTCTACCTACACGGGGACCTCAGGGACCCGCTCTGGTGGCCTCAGGAAAGGCAGGTCCCCAACGAGTTGCTCGGGGTCATCTCGGGATTCCTCTCCCGTCGATGCCGGGGCCTAACCTTGTGTGGAGACGCTGCGGAACCTGAGGATTCCTCCCAGTGCTGCATGGATTTGGGGTATTTTGGAGTCTCCCCAGGGGAGTCAGTCCTCGTCTCGAATTGGGGCATCACGTGCGATTTCCTCTCCAGCTGTAGCAGCAGTGTCACGCTTCCTTCGCGTGATCAAGGGATCTGTGGCTTTCCCTCGAAGCTTTCCCACGAGGCTTTTCCACGAATCTTTCCCACAGGGCTCTCCCACGTGCCACCGTGGTGTGAGTCGATCCTCGGATTGAAAGTCGAGGCAGTGCACGGAAAACAGTTTTCCCTGGAATGGACTGAGACATCTGGGGGCTCTGGAAATGGTGGCACGACCCTGGAGTTCCTCTCGCCTTTCCTGTGGAGAGCGCTCCTCTTGAAATGTGACAGGAATGCGGGGAATTCTTTCCCCACGACGCAGGGAAAGGATCCCTCCTCTCGAGCTAGGAGGCGGAAATGGGGCTCCTCTGGATGTAGGCGGGACTCTCGTGCTTCCTGTTGAGTGGAGACGAGGATGTCGGGGAACTTCTTGAGTTGCAGCAAGGGTGTGAAGGACCCTTTGGAAGTTCCAGAGGTTAGGTGTGATTTGCCTCCAAACGCCTCAGCGGAAATGGGCCTCATCTCTCCTGGAGGGGAGAACCTCCTGGATTTTCTCGAGTTGCGGCAGGTGCTCTCGACTTACGACGGGGACCTCAGGGACCCGCTCTGGTGGCCTCACGAAAGGCCAGTCCCCATGCCAGTTGCTCGGGGGCCTCTCGGGATTCCTCTCCCGTCGATGCCGGGGCCTAAGACCTTGTGTTGAGTCGGTGCCGGAACCTGAGGATTCCTCTCCAGTACTGACATGGACCTTGTGGTACTTCTGGAGTCTCCCAGCGAGTAAGTCGACTTGTGGGGCATGCACTGCTATTTCCTCCCGAGCCAGGTGCACAGCCGCACGCGTCCCCTTCGCGTGGATCAAGGGATCTGTGGCTTTCCCTCGGCGGCTTTCCCACGAGGCTCCCACGAAGTTTTACCACAGGCTATCCCGACGGCTTGAACGTCGAGGCAGTCGTTGAACGTCGAGGCAGTGCAAAAACTG
>NW_017198415.1:0-7698 GCF_001704415.2 Capra hircus
GAATCCCGAGAGTCCCCCGAGCAACTCGCCTGGGGACTGGCCTTTCCTGAGGCCACCAGAGCGGGTCCGTGAGGTCCCCGTCGTAAGGCGAGAAGCACCTGCCGCAACTTCGAGAAAATCCAGGAGGTTCTCCCCTCCAGGCGAGATGAGGCC
Source organism: Capra hircus (assembly GCF_001704415.2). Lineage (NCBI taxonomy): Eukaryota > Metazoa > Chordata > Mammalia > Artiodactyla > Bovidae > Capra > Capra hircus. Next base: position 154 of record NW_017198415.1, read on the forward strand.
CATTTCCGCTGAGGCGTCTCTCGAGGCTAATCACACCTACCTCTGGAACTTCCAAAGGGTCCTTCACACCCTTGCTGCAACTCAAGAAGTTCCCCGACATACCCGTCTCCACTCGAGAGGAAGCACGAAAGTCCCGCCCACATCCAGAGGAGCCCCATTTCCGCCTCCTAGCTCGAGAGGAGGGATCCAATCCCTGGTGGACGGGAAACAATTACCGGCGTTCCTGTCGCATCTCAAGAGGAGGCGCTCTCCACAGGAAAGGCGAGACGAACTCCAGGGTCGTGCCACCATTCCCAGACTCCCCCAGATGTCTCATTTCATTCCAGGGAAAACTGATTTCCTGCACTGCCTCGACTTTCAAAGCCGAGGATCTACTCACGCCTCGATGGCTGTGGGACAGCCCTGTGCGAAACCCTCGAGGGAAAGCCTCGAGGGAAAGCCACAGATCCCTTGATCCACGCGAAGGAAAGCTCGACACTGCTGCTACATTCGGGAGAGGAAAGCGCATGTGCATGCCCCCACTCGAGACAAGGACTGACTCCCCTGGGGAGACTCAGAAGTACCCAAGATCCATGTCAGCACTGGAGAGGAATCCTCAGGTTCCGGCACGGACTCCACACAAGGACTCAGGCCCCAGCATCGACGGAAGAGGAATCCCGAGAGGCCCCCGAGCAAACTCGCATGGGGACTGGCCTTTCCTGAGGAAACCAGAGCGGTCCCTAAAGTCCCCTTCGAAGTCCAGAGCACCTGCCGAAACTGGAGAAAATCCAGGAGGTTTTCCCATCCAGGAGAGATGAGGCCCATTTCCGCTGAGGTGTCTCGAGGCTAATCACAGCTAACTTCTGGAACTTCCAAAGGGTCATTCACACCCTTGCTGCAACTCAATAAGTTCCCCGAATACCCGTCTCCACTGAGAGGAAGCACGAGAGTCCGATCACATCCAGAGGAGCGCCGTTTCCGTCTCCTAGCTCTTGAGGAGGGAACCTTTCACTGCGTGGTCGGGAAAAATTCCCGCGTTCGGTCGCATCTCAAGAGGAGGCGCTCTCCACAGGAAAGGCGAGAGGAACTCCAGGGTCGTGCCACCGATTTCCAGAGTCCCCCAATGTCTCAGTCCATTCCAGGGAAACTGTTTTCCCTGCGCTGCCTCGACTTTCAAGCCGAGGATAGACTCACACCACGGTGGCACGTGGGACAGCCTGTGGGAGAGCCTCGTGGGAAAGCCTCGTGGGAAAGCCTCGAGGGAAAGCCACAGATCCCTTGATCCATGCTAACGGGAGCATGACACTGCTGCTACAGCTAGGGAGGAAAGCGCACGTTCATGACCCCACTCGAGACGAGGACTGACTCCCCTGGGGAGACTCCAGAAGTACCCCAGATCCATATCAGCACTGAGACAAACCTCAGGTTCCGGAACCGACTCCACACAAGGTCTTAGGCCCTGGCATCGAAGGGAGAGGAATCCGAGAGGCCCCGAGCAACTCGCATGGGGACTGGCCTTTCCTGAGGCCACCAGAGCGGGTCCGTGAGGTCCCCGTCGTAAGTCGAGAACCCCCCCGGCCGCAACTTGAGAAAATCCAGGAGGTTCTCCCCTCCAGGTGAGAGGAGGCCATTTCCGCTGAGGACGTCTCGAGGCTATTTACACCTAACCTCTGGAACTTCCAAAGGGTCCTTCACACCGTTGCTGCAACTCAAGAAGTTCCCCGACATACCAGTCTCCACTTGAGAGGAAGCACCAGAGTTCTGCCCCACATCCAGAGGAGCCCCGTTGTCCGCTCCTAGCTCGGGAGGAGGGATCCTTTCCCTGCGTGATCGGGAAAGAATTTCGCGGCCTTCCTGTCGCGTATCAAGATGAGGCGCTCTCCACAGGAAAGGCGAGAGGAACTCCAGGGTCCTGCCACCATTCCCAGAGTCCCCCAGATGTCTCAGTCCATTCCAGGGAAACCTGTTTTCCCTGTACTGCCTCGACTTTCAGGCCAAGGATCGACTCACACCACGGTGGCACGTGGGAAAGCCCTGTGGGAAAGACTCGTGGGAAAGCCCCGTGGGAAAGCCTCGTGGGAAAGCCTCGAGGGAAAGCCACAGATCCCTTGATCTAAGCGAAGGGAAGCGTGACACTGCTGCTACAGCTCGAGAGGAAAGCGCACGTGCAGGCCCCCACTCGAGACGAGGACTGACTACCCTGGGGAGACTCAGAAGTACCGCAAGATCCATGTCAGCACTGGAGAGGAATCCTCAGGTTCCGGCACTCACTCCACACAAGATCTTAGGCCCCGGCATCGACGGGAGAGGAATCCCGAGAGGCCCCCGAGCAAGTCGCATGGGGACTGGCCTTTCCTGAGGCCACCAGAGCGGGTCCCTGAGGTCCCCGTCGGAAGTCGAGAGCACCTGCCGAAATCGAGAAAATCCAGGAGTTCTCCCCTCCAGGCGAGATGAGCCCCATTTCCGCTGAGGCGTCTCGAGGCTATTCACACCTAACCTCTGGAACTTCCAAAGGGTCCTTCACACCCTTTTTTTGCAACTCAAGAAGTTCCCCGAAATACCCGTCTCCACTCGAGAGGAAGCACGAGAGTCCCGCCCACATCCAGAGGAGCGCCGTTTCCGCCTCCTAGCTCGACGGAGGGATCCTTTCCCTGCGTGCTCGGAAAGAATTCCCGGAGTTCGGTCGCATCTCAAGAGGAGGCGCTCTCCACAGGAAAGGCGAGAAGAACTCAAGGGTCGTGCCACCATTTCCAGAGTCCCCCAAATGTCTCAGTCCATTCCAGGGAAAACTGTTTTCCCTGCAATGCCACCACTTCCAAGCCGAGGATCGACTCACACCACGGTGGCACGTGGGACAGCCCTGTGGGAAAGCCTCGTGGGAAAGCCTCCTGGGAAAGCCTCGAGGGAAATCCACAGATCCCTTGATCCATGCGAAGGGAAGCGTGATACTGCTGCTACAGCTCGGGAGGAAAGCGCACGTTCATGCCCCCCACTCGAGACGAGGACTGACTCCACTGGGGAGACTCCAGAAGTACCCCCAGATCCACGTAAGCACTGGAGAGGAATCCTCAGGTTCCGGCACTGGCTCCACACAAGATCTTAGGCCCCGGCATCGACGGGAGAGGAATCCCGAGAGGCCCCCGAGCAACTCGCTTGGGGATTGGCCTTTCCTGGGCCACCAGTGCGGGTCCCTGAGGTCCCCGTCGTAAGACGAGAGCACCTGGTGCAACTCGAGAAAATCCAGGAGGTTCTCCCCTCCAGGTGAGAGGAGGCCCATTTCCGCTGAGGCTTCTCGAGGCTATTTACACCTAACCTCTGGAACTTCCAACGTGTCCTTCACACCTTTGCTGCAACTCAAGAAGTTCCCCGACATACCCGTCTCCACTCGAGAGGAAACACGAGAGTCCCGACCACATCCAGAGGAGCCCCGTTTCCGCCTCCTAGCTTGAGAGGAGGGATCCTTTCCCAGCGTGGTCGGGAAAGAATTTCCGGCGTTTCCGTCGCATCTCAAGATGAGGCGCTCTCCACAGGAAAGGCGAGAGGAACTCCAGGGTCCTGCCACCATTTCGAGAGTCCCCCAGATGACTCAGTCCATTCCAGGGAAACCTGTTTTCCCAGCACTGCGTCGACTTCGAATCTGAGGATCGACTCACACCACGGTGGCACGTGGGACAGCCCTGTGGGAAAGCCTCGTGGAAAAGTCTCGTGGGGAAAGCCTCGAGGGAAAGCCACAGATCCCTTGATCCACGCGAAGGGAAGCGTGACACTGCTGCTACAGCTTGGGAGGAAAGCACACGTGCATGCCCCCACTCGAGACGAGGACGGACTCCCCTGGGGAGACTCCAGAAGTACCCCAAGATCCATGTCAGCACTGGAGAGGAATCCTCAGGTTCCAGCACCGACTCCACACAAGATCTTAGGCCTCGGCATCGAAGGGAGAAGAATCCCGAGAGGCCCCCAATCAACTCACATGGGGACTGGCCTTCCCTGAGGCCACCAGATTGGGTCCCTGTGGTTCACGTCGTAAGTCGAGAGCACATGCCGCAACTCGAGAAAATCCAGGAGATTCTCCCCTCCAGGCGAGATGAGGCCCATTTCCGCTGAGGCGTCTTGAGGCTAATCACAGCGAACCTCTGGAACTTCCAAAGGGTCCTTCAAACCCTTGCTGCAACTCAAGACGTTCCCCGGCATACCCGTCTCGACTCGAGAGGAAGCACCAGAGTCCCGCCCACATCCAGAGGAGCCCCGTGTCCGCCTCCTTGCTCGAGAGGAGGGTTCCTTTTCCTGCGTGGTCGGGAAAGAATTCCCGGCGTTCCCGTCGCATTTCAAGTGGAGGCGCTCTCCACAGAAAATGCGAGAGGAACTCTAGGGTCGTGCCACCATTCCCAGAGTCCCCAAGATGTCTCAGTCCATTCCAGGGAAACCTGTTTTCCTTCACTGCCTCGACTTTCAAGCCGAGGATCGACTCACACAACTGTGGCACGTGGGACATCCCTGTGGGAAAGCCAGGCGGGAAAGCCACAGCTCCCTTGATCCAAGCGAAGGGAAGCATGACACTGCTGCTACAGCTCGGGAGGAAATCGCACGTGCATGCCTCCACTCGAGATGAGGACTGACTCCCCTGGGGAGACTCCAGAAGTAACCCAAGATCCTGTCAGCACTGTAGAGAAATCCTCAGTTTCCGGCACCCACTCCAAAAAAGATCTTAGGCCCGGCATCGACGGGAGAGGAATCCCGAGAGGCCCCCGAGCAACTCGCATGGGGACTGGCCTTTCCTGAGGCCACCAGAGCGGGTCCCTGAGGTCCCCGTCTTAAGTCGAGAACACCTGCCCCAACTCGAGAAAATCCAGGAGGTTCTCCCCTCCAGGCGAGATGAGGCCCATTTCCGCTGAGGCGGCTCTAGGCTAATCACATCTAACATCTGGAAATTCCAAAGGGTCCTTCACACCCTTGCTGCAACTCAAGAAGTTCCCAACATACCCGTCTCCACTCGAGAGGAAGCACGAGATTCCCGCCCACATCCAGAGGAGCCCCGTTTCCGCCTCCTAGCTCGACGGAGGGATCCTTTCCCTGCGTGCTCGGGAAAGAATTCCCGGCGTTTCCGTCGCATCTCAAGAGGAGGCGCTCTCGACAGGAAAGGCAGAGGAACTCAGGGTGGTGCCACCATTCCCAGAGTCCTCCAGATGTCTCAGTCCATTCCAGGGAAAACTGTTGTCCCTGCACTGCGTCAACTTTCAAACTGAGGATCGACTCACACCAAGGTGGCACGTGGGACAGCCCTGTGGGACAGACTCGTGGGAAAGCCTCGTGGAAAGAGGGAAAGCCACAGATCCCTTGATCCACGCGAAGGGAAGCGTGACACTGCTGCTACAGCTCAGGAGGAAATCGCACGTGCATGCCCCCACTCAAGACGAGAACTGACTCCCCTGAGGAGACTCCAGAAATACCGCAAGATCCATGTCAGCACTGGAGAGGAATCCTAAGGTTCCGGCACTCACTCCACACAAGTTCATAGGCCCGGCATAGACGGGAGAGGAATCCCGAGAGGCCCGAGCAACTCGCATGGGGACTGGCCTTTCCTGAGGCCACCACAGCGGGTCCCTGAGTTTCAGGTCGTAAGTCGAGAGCACCAGCCGGAACTCGAGAAAATCCAGGAGGTTCTCCCCTCCAGGCAAGATGAGGCCCATTTCCGCTGAGGCATCTCGAGGCTATTCACACCTAAACTCTGGAACTTCCAAAGGGTCCTTCACACACCCTTGCTGCAACTCAAGAAGTTCCCGACATACCCGTCTCCACTCAAGAGGAAGTACGAGAGTCCCTCCCACATCCAGAGGAGCCCAGTTTCCGCCTCCTACCTCGAGAGGAGGGATCCTTTCCCTGCGTGCTCGGGAAAGAATTCCCGCGTTTCCGTCGCAACTCAAAGGAGGTGCTCTCCACAAGAAAGGCGAGAGAAACTCCAGGGTCGTGCCACCATTTCCAGAGTCCCCCAAATGTCTCAGTCCATTCCAGGGAAACCTGTTTCCCTGCACTGCTTCCACCTTCAAGCCGAGGATCGACTCACACCACGGTGGCATGTTGGACAGCCCTGTGGGAAAGCCTCAGGGGAAAGCCTCGTGGGAAAGCCTCGAGGGAAAGCCACAGATCCCTTGATCCACGCGAAGGGAAGCGTGACACTGCAGCTACAGCTCGGGAGGAAAGCGCACGTGCATGCCCCCAATCGAGACGAGGACTGACTCCCCTGGGGAGACTCCAGAAGAACCCCAAGATCCAAGTCAGCACTGGACAGGAATTCTCAGGTTAACCCCGACTCCACTCAAGATCTTAGGCCCCCGGCATCGACAGGAGTGGAATCCCGAAAGGCGCCCGAGCAACTTGCATGGGACTGGCCTTTCCTGAGGCCACTAGAGCGGGTCCCTGAGGTCCCGTCATAAGTCGAGAGCACCTGCAGCAACTCGAGAAAATCCAAGAGGTTCTCCCTCCAGGCGAGATGAGGCCCATTTCAGCTGAGGCGTATCGAGGCTTATCACATCTAACATCTGGAACTTCCAAGGGTCCTTCACATCCTTGCTGCAACTCAAGAAGTTCCCCCCGACATACCCGTCTCCACTCGAGAGGAAGCACCAGAGTTCTGCCACAATCCAGAGGAGCCCCGTGTCCGCCTCCTAGCTCGAGAGGAGGATCCTTTCCCTGCGTGATCGGGAAAGAATTCGCGGCCTTCCTGTCGCATATCAAGAGAGGCGCTCATCACAGAAAGGCGAGAGGAACTCCAGGGTCCTGCCACCATTCGCAGAGTCCCCCAGATGTCTCAGTCCATTCCAGGGAAACCTGTTTTCCCTGCACTGCTCGACTTTCAAGCCGAGGATCGACTCACACACGGTGGCACGTGGACAGCCCTGTGGGAAAGGCTCTTGGGAAAGCCTCGAGGGAAAGCCACAGATCCCTTCATCCACGCGAAGGGAAGCGTGACACTGCTGCCTAGATTGGGAGGAAAGCACACGTGCATGCCCCACTCGAGACGGGGACGGACTCCCCTGGGGAGACTCCAGAAGTACCCAAACATCCATGTCACACCGGAGAGGAATCCTCAGGTTCCAGCACCCACTCCACACAAGATCTTAGGAACCGCATTGAAGGGAGAGGAATCCCGAGAGGCCCCCGAGTAACTCGCATGGGGACTGGCCTATCCTGAGGCCACCAGAGGGGTCCCTGAGGTCCCCGTCGTAAGTCGAGAGCACCTGCCCCAACTCGAGAAAATCCAGGAGGTTCTCCCCCCAGGGGTGATGAGGCCCATTTCCGCTGAGGCGTCTCGAGGCTAATCACATCTCACATCTGGAACTTCCAAAGAGTCCTTCACACCATTGCTGCAACTCAGGAAGTTTCCCGACACCCGTCTCCACTCGAGATGAAGCACGAGAGTCCCGCCCAAATCCAGAGGAGCCCGTTTCCGCCTCCTAGCTCGAGTGGAGGGATCCTTTCCCTGCATGTTCGGGAAAGAATTCCCGCGCGTTCCGTCGCATCTCAAGAGGAGGCACTCTCCACAGGAAAGGCAAGAGGAACTCCAGGGTC
>NW_017198416.1:0-7698 GCF_001704415.2 Capra hircus
GAGTCCCATCGCGAATTGCATCGGGGGGGCCTTCGGGATTCCTTTCCGTCAATTTGCCGGGGGCAAGATCTTGGTGGAAGAGGGTCGGACACCTGGATGCATTCCTCTCCAGTGCTGACGGGTATCTCTGGGTACTTCTGGAGGTCTCCCCAGTGGAGTCATTCCTCGTCTCGTTTGGGGCACTGTACTGTGCCGCATTTCCTCCCGAGCTGTAGCTGCAGGACTGTCACGTTCCCTTCGCCTGGATAAGGGATGTGTGGCTTGTCCATCGAAGCTTTCCCAGGATGCTTTCCACCGAGTCTTTTCCGACGAGGCTTTCCACAGAGGGCTGCACCTCACGTAGCCACCGTTTCGTGTGTGTGAGTCGATCCTCGCTGAATCGAGCCGGACAGTGCAGGGTAAACAGGTTCCCCCATGAATGCGACTGAGACAATCTGGGGTTACTCTGGGACTGTGAGCTAAGTTGAATGGTGCACGATCCCTAGGAGTTTCCTCTCGCGCTTACTGTGGAGAGCGCCAATCACATCTTGAATTGCGGAGAACACCTAAGGTGATTTCTTTCATCCGAGCCACGCCATGAAACGAGATACCTCCTCTCGTAGCTAGGAGCCAGAACGGGGTGCTCCTCTGGTATGTGGTCCGGGACTCTCGTGCTTCCTCGTTCAGTGAGATGAGTAGTGTCGTCTCGAGAACTTCTTTGAGTTGCTCGATAGGGTGTGAGTACCCTTATAGGAACACTTCCAGAGTTTTAGTTGATTTTTGCCTTTGCTAGACCGCTCTTTTCGAGCTGGTAAACGGCCTACATCCTCGCCGTGGAGAGAAAAAAACAAAGAAAAAAAATACCGGGAGAGATACCTCGCTTGGATTTTGCATCGAGGACACCTTCGCATGCTGTCGGCAGCGTGCTCTGCGACTTACGAACGGGGATCCTTCAGGAATCCCGCTCTCGGAGGGCCTCCAGGAAAGGCCAGGCCCCATGCCGGAGGTGCTCGGAGGCCTCTCGGGGCATTCCTCTCCATCGATGCTGCGCTGCTAAGACCTTGTGGGAGTCGACTGCGGAACTGAGGATTCCTTTCCAGGCTGACATGCGATCTTGGCGGCACTTCTCTGGAGTGGGCGTCTCCCCAGGGGAGTCAGTCCGCTGTCTCGAGTGTCGGGCTGCAAGAACCGTTCCTTTCCTCCCCAGCATGTAGCCAGCATGTCGTCCGCTTCCTTCGCGCCTGGCGCATCATGGGATCTGTCGGCCTTTTCCTCGGAGGCTTGTCCACGAAGCGCTTTCACCCAACGAGGCCTTAACCACAGGGCTGTCCCATGCGCCACGGGTGTTGTAGTCGACTCTCGGCTTTTGAAATGAAAATTCGAGGCAGTGCAGGGAAAAACAGTTTTCCCTGGAATGGACTGAGACATCTGGGGACTCTGGAATGGTGGCACGACCCTGGAGTTCCTCTCGCCTTTCCTGTGGGAGAGCGCCTCCTCTTGAGATGCGACGGGAACGCCCGGAATTCTTTCCCCAACACGCAGGGGAAGGATCCCTCCTCTCGAGCTAGGAGCGAAACGGGCTCCTCTGGATGTGGGCGGGACTCTCGTGCTTCCTCTGAGTGGAGACGGTTATGATAGGGGAACTTCTTGAGTTGCAGCAAGGTGTGAAGGAACCCTTTGGAAGTTCCAGAGGTTAGGTGTGATTAGCCTCGAGACGCCTCAGCGGAAATGGGCCTCATCTCGCCTGGAGGGGAGAACCTCCTGGATTTTCTCGAGTTGCGGCCAGGTGCTCTCAACTTACGACGGGGACCTCAGGGACCCGCTCTGGTGGCCTCAGGAAAGGCCAGTCACCATGCGAGTTGCTCAGGGGCCTCTCGGAATTCCTCTCCCGTCAATGCCCGGGCCTAAGATCTTATGTGGAGTCGGTGCTGGAACCTGAGGATTCCACTCCAGTGCTGACATGGGAACTTGGGGTACTTCTGGAGTCTCCCCGGGGGAGTCAGTCCTCGTCTCGTGTGGGGGCATGCACGTGCGATTTCCTCCCGAGCTGTAGCACCAGTGTCACGCTTCCCTTCGCGTGGGATCAAGGTATCTGTGGCTTTCCCTCGAGGCTTCCCACGAGGCTTTCCCACGAGGCTTTCCCGCAGGGCTGTCCTACGTCCACCGTGGTGTGAGTCGATCCTCGGCTTGAAAGTGGAGGCAGTGCAGGGAAAACAGGTTTCCCTGGAATGGACTGAGACATCTGGGGTACTCTGGGAATGGTGGCACGACCCTGGAGTTCCTCTCGCCTTTCCTGTGGAGAGCGCCTCCTCTTGAGATGCGACGGGAATGCCGGGAATTCTGTCCCGACCACGCAGTGAAAGGATCCCTCCTCTAGAGCTAGGAGGCGGAAACGGGGCTCCTCTGGATGTGGGCGGAACTCTCGTGCTTCCTCTCGAGTGGAGACAGGTATGTCGGGGAACTTCTTGAGTTGCAGCAAAGGTGTGAAGGACCCTATGGAAGTTCCAGAGGTTAGGTGTGAATAGCCTCGAGACGCCTCAGCGGAAATGGGCCTCATCTCGCCTGGAGGGGAGAACCTCCTGGATTTTCTGGAGTTGCGGCAGGTGCTCTCGACTTAAGATGGGGACCTCAGGGACCCGCTCTGGTGGCCTCAGGATAGGCCAGTCCCCATGCGAGTTGCTCGGGGGCCTCTCGGGATTCCTCTCCCGACGATGCCAGGGCCTAAGATCTTGTGAGCAGTGAGTGCCGGATCCTGAGGATTCCTCTCCAGTGCTGACATGGATCTTGGGGTACTTCTGGAGACTCCCCAGGGGAGTCAGTCCTCGTCTCGAGTGGGGGCATGCACGTGCGTTTTCCTCCCGAGCTGTAGCAGCAGTGATCACGCTTCCCTTCTCCTGGATCAATGGATCAGGGGCTTTCCCTCGAGGCTTTCCCCACGAGGCTTTCCCACGAGGCTTTCCCACAGGGCTGTCCCACGTGCCACCGTGGTGTGAGTCGGTCCTCGGCTTGAAAGTCGGAGGCAGTGCAGGGAAAACAGTTTTCCCTGGAAAGGATTGAGATATCTGGGGGACTCTGGGAATGGTGGCACGACCCTGGAGTTCCTCTCGCGGTTCCTGTGGAGAGCGCCTCCTCTTGAGATGGGACGGGAAAGCCGGGAATTCTTTCACCAACTACGCGGGGAAGGATCCCTCCTCTCGAGCTAGGAGGCGGAAACGGGGCTCTTCTGGATGTGGGTTGGACTCTCGTGCTTCCTCTGGAGTGGAGACGGGTATGTCAGGGAACTTCTTGAGTTGCAGCAAAGGTGTGAAGGACCCTTTGGAAGTTCCAGAGGTTATGTGTGATTAACCTTGAGACGCCACAGCGGAAATGGGCCTCATCTCGCCTGGAGGGGAGAACCTCTTTGATTTTCTCGAGTTACCCCAGGTGCTCTCGACTTACGACGGGGACCTCAGGGACCCGCTCTGGTGGCCTCAGGAAAGGCCAGTCCCCATGCAAGTTGCTCAGGGGCCTCTCGGGATTCCTCTCCCGTCGATGCCGGGGCCTGAGGCCTTGTGTGGAGTCGGTGCCGGAACCTGAGGATTCCTCTCCAGTGCTTACATGGATCTTGAGGTACTTCTGGAGTATCACCAGGGGAGTCAGTCCTTCGTCTCGAGTGGGGGCATGCACGTGCGCTTTCCTCCCGAGCTGTAGCAGCAGTGTCACGCTTTCCTTCGCGTGGATCATGGGATCTGTCGGCGTTCCATCGAGGCTTTCCTCGAGGGTTTCCCACAAGGCTGTCCCTCGTTGCTTCGTGGTGTGAGTAGGATCCTCGGCTTGAAAGTCGAGGCAGTGCAGGGAAAACAGGTTTCCCTGGAATGGACTGAGACATTTGGGGGACTCTGGGAATGGTGGCATGACCCTGGAGTTCCTTTCGCCTTTCCTGTGGAGAGCGCCTCCTCTTGAGATGAGACGGGAACGCCGGGAATTCTTTCCCGACCACGCAGGGAAAGGATCCCTCCTCTCCAGCTATGAGGCGGAAACGGGGCTCCTCTGGATGTGGGCGGGACTCTCGTGCTTCCTCTCGAGTGGAGACGGGTATGTCGGGGAACTTCTTGAGTTGCAGCAAGGGTGTGAAGGACCCTTTGGAAGTTCCAGAGGATAGGTGTGATTAGCCTCGAGAGGCCTCAGGAAAATGGGCCTCATCTGGCCTGGAGGGGAGAACCTCCTGGATTTTCTCGAGTTGCTGGCAGGTGCTGTAGACTTACGTCGGGGACTTCAGGGACCCAGATCTGGTGGCCTCAGGAAAGGCCAGTCCCCTTGCGAGTTGCTCGGGGGCCTCTTGGGTTTCCTCTCCCGTCGTATTCCGGGGCCTAAGACCTTGTGTGGAGTCGGTGCCGGAACGTGAGGATTCCTCTCCAGTGCGGACATGGATCTTGGGGTTCTTCTGGAGTCTCCCCAGGTTAGTCAGTCCTAGTCTCGAGTGGGGGCATGCACGTTCAATTTTCCTTCCCGATCTGTGGAAGCAGTGTCACACTTCCCTTAGCATGTATCAAGGGATCTGCAGCTTTCCCTCGAGGCTTTCCAATGAGGCTTTCCCACGAGGATTTTCCTCAGGGCTGTCCCACGTGCCACCGTGGTGTGAGTCGATCCTCGGCTTCAAAGTCGAGGCAGTGGCAGGGAAAACAGGTTTCCCTGGAATTGACAGAGACATCTGGGGGACTCTGGGAATGGTGGAACGACCCTGGAGTTTCTCTAGCCTTTCCTGTGGAGAGGGCCTCCTCTTGAGATGCGACTGGAACGCCGGGAATGCTTTCCAGACCACGCAGGGAAAGGATCCCTCCTCTCGAGCTATGAGGTGGAAACAGTGCTCCTCTGAAAGTGGGCGGGAAGATCTTGATACTCTCGAGTGGAGACGGGTATGTCAGAGAACTCCTTGAGTTGCAGCAAGGGTGTGAAGGACCCTTTGGAAGTTCCAGAGGTTAGGTGTGATTAGCCTCGAGACGCCTCAGCGGAAATGGGGCTCATCTCGCCTTTAAGGATGCCAAGATCCATGTCAGCACTGGAGAGGAATCCTCAGGTTCCGGCACCGAATCCACACAAGGTCTTAGGCCACGGCATCGACGGGAGAGGAATCCCGAGAGGCCCCCGAGCAACTCGCATGGGGAATGGCCTTTCTTGAGGCCACCAGAGCGGGTCCCTCAGGTCCCCGTCTTAAGTCGATATCACCTGTCCCAACTCGAAAAAATCCAGGAGGTTCTCCCCTCCAGGCGAGATGAGGCCCATTTCCAGCTGAGGCCGTCTCGAGGCTAATCACACCTAAACCTCTGGAACTTCCAAAGGGTTCTTCACACCCTTGCTGCAACTCAAGAAGTTCCCCGACATACCTGTCTCCACTCGAGAGGAAGCACGAGAGTCCTGCCCACATCCAGAGGAGCCCCGTTTCCGCCTCACAGCTAGAGAGGAGGTATCCTTTCCCTGCGTGGTCGGGAAAGAATTCCCGGTCTTCCCGTCACAACTCAAGAGGAGGCGCTCTCAACAGGAAAGGTGAGAGGAACTCCAGGGTCGTGCCACCATTCCCCAAGAGTACCCCAGATATCTCAGTCCATTCCAGGGAAACCTGTTTTTCCCTGCACTGCCTCGACTTTCAAGCGAGGATCGACTCACAGCACGGTGGCACGTGGGGACAGCCCTGTGGGAAAGCCTCGTGAGAAAGCCTCATGGAAAGCCTCGAGGAAAGCCACTGATCCCTTGATCCACTCGACGGGAAGAATGACACTGCTGCTACAGCTCGGAAGGAAAGCGCTCTTCAATGCCCCCACTCGAATGAGGACTGACTCCCCTGGGGAGACTCCCGAAGTACCCAAGATCCATGTCAGCACTGGAGAGGAATCCTCAGGTTCCGGCACCGACTCCACACATCGTCTTAGGCCCCGGCATCGACGGGACAGGAATCCGAGAGGCCCCGAGCAACTCGCATGGGGACTGGCCTTTCCTGAGGCACCAGAGCGGGTCCCTGAGGTCCCCGTCGTAAGTCGAGAGCACCTGCCGCAACTCGAGAAAATCCAGGAGGTTCTCCCCTCCAGGCGAGATGAGGCCCATTTCCGCTGAGGCCTCTGGAGGCTAATCACACCTAACCTCTGGAACTTCCAAAGGGTCCTTCACACCCTTGCTGCAACTCAAGAAGTTCCCCGACATACCCGTCTCCACTCGAGAGGAAGCACGGAGTCCCGCCCACATCCAGAGGAGCCCCGTTTCCGCCTCCTAGCTCGAGAGGAGGATCCTTTCCCTGCGTCGTGGGAAAGAATTCCCCGCGTTCCGTCGCATCTCAAGAGGAGGCGCTCTCCACAGGAAAGGCGAGAGGAACTCCAGGGTCGTGCCACCATTTCCAGAGTCCCCAGATGTCTCAGTCCATTCCAGGGAAACCTGTTTTCCCTGCACTGCCTCGACTTTCAAGCCGAGGATCGACTCACACCACGGTGGCACGTGGGACAGCCCTGTGGGAAAACATTCTGGGAAAGCCTGGGAAAGCCTCAAGGGAAAGCCACAGATCCCTTGATCCACGAAGGGAAGCGTGACACTGCTGCTACAGCTCGGAGGAAAGCGCACGTGCATGCCCCCACTCGAGACGAGGACTGACTCCCCTGGGGAGACTCCAGAAGTACCCCAAGATCCATGTCAGCACTGGAGAGGAAACCTCAGGTTCGGCACCGACTCCACACAAGTCTTAGGCCCCGGCATCGACGGGAGAGGAATCCGAGAGGCCCCGAGCAACTCGCATGGGGACTGGCCTTTCCTGAGGCCACCAGAGCGGGTCCCTGAGATCCCCGTCGTAAGTCGAGAGCACCTGCCGCAACTCGAGAAAATCCAGAGGTTTCCCCTCCAGGCGAGATGAGGCCCATTTCCGCTGAGGCGTCTCGAGGCTAATCACACCTAACATCTGGAACTTCCAAAGGGTCCTTCACACCCTTGCTGCAACTCAAGAAGTTCCCCGACATACCCGTCTCCACTCGAGAGGAAGCACGAGAGTCCCGCCCACATCCAGAGGAGCCCCGTTTCCGTCTCTAGCTCGAGAGGAGGATCCTTTCCTGCGTGGGGGAAAGAATTCCCCGCGTTCCCGTCGCATCTCAAAAGAGGCGCTCTCCACAGGAAAGGCGAGAGGAACTCCAGGGTCGTGCCACCATTCCCAGAGACCCCAGATGTCTCAGTCCATTTCAGGGAAACCTGTTTTCCCTGCACTGCCTCGACTTTCAAGCCGAGGATCGACTCACACCACGGTGGCACGTGGGACAGCCCTGTGGGAAAGCCTCGTGGGAAAGCCTCGGGAAAGCCTCGAGGAAAGCCCAGATCCCTTGATCCACGCGAAGGAAGCGACACTGCTGCTACAGCTCGGGAGGAAAGCGCACGTGCAGGCCCCCACTCGAGATGAGGACTGACTCCCTGGGGAGACTCCAGAAGTACCCCAAGATCCATGTCAGCACTAGAGAGGAATCCTCAGGTTCCGGCAGCGACTCCACACAAGATCTTAGGCCCCGGCATCGACGGGAGAGGAATCCCGAGAGGCCCCGAGCAACTCGAATGGGGACTGGCTTTCCTGAGGCACCAGAGCGGGTCCCTGAGGTCCCGTCGTAAGTCGAGAGTGCCTGCCAACTCGAGAAAATCCAGGACGTTCTCCCCTCCAGGCCCAGCCGGAGGGAGGCCCATTTCGCTGAGGCGACTGAGGCTAATCACATCTAACATCTG
>NW_017198417.1:0-7698 GCF_001704415.2 Capra hircus
CTATGGCTTTCCCTCGAGGCTTTCCCATGAGGCTTTCCCATGAGGCTTTCCACAAGGTCTGTCCCACGTGCCACCGTGGTGTGAGTCGATCCTCGGCTTGAAGGTCGAGGCAGGTGCAGGAAAACAGGTTTCCCTGGAATGGACTGAACAATCTGGCGGACTCTGGAATGGTGGCACGACCCTGGAGTCCCTCTCGCCTTTCCTGTGGAAAGCGCCTCCTCTTGAGTTGCGACGGGAATGCCGGAATTCTTTCCCGACACGCAGAGAAAGGACCCCTCCTTTCGAGCCAGAAGCGGAAACGGGCTCCTCTGGATGTGGGGGACTCTCGTGCTTCCTCCGAGTGGGAGACGGTATGTCGGGAACTTCTTGAGTTGCATCAAGGGTGTGAAGGACCCTTTGGAAGTTCCAGAGGTTAGGTGTGATTAGCCTCGAGACGCCTCAGCGGAAATGGGCCTCATCTTGCCTGGAGGGGAGAACCTCCTGGATTTCCTCGAATTGCAGCAGGTGCTCTCGACTTACGACGGGGACCTCAGGACCCGCTCTGGTGGCCTCAGGAAAGGCCAGTCCCCATGTGAGTTGTTCGGCCTCTCCGGATTCCTCTCCCTTCGATGCCGGGGCTAAGACCTTGTGTGGAGTCGGTGCCGGAACGGAGGATTCCTCTCCAGTGCTGACATGGATCGTGGGGTACTTAGTCTCCCCCAGGGGAGTCAGTCCTCGTCTTGAATGGGGGCATGCACGTGCGCTTTCCTCCCGAGCTGTAGCAGCAGTGTCACGCTTCCTTCGCGTGGATCATGGGATCTGTGGGCTTTCCATCGAGGCTTTCCCACGAGGCTTTCCCACAGGGCTGTCCCACGTGCCACCGTGGTGTAGTTCGATCGTCGGCTTGAAAGTCGGGGCAGTGCAGGGAAAACAGGTTTCCCTGGAATGGACTGAGACATCTGGGTGACTCTGGGAATGGTGGCACGACCCTGGAGTTCTCCGCCTTTCCTGTGGAGAGCGCCTCCTCTTGAGATGCGATGGAACGCTTGGAATTCTTTGCGATCACGCAGGGAAAGGATTCCACCTCTCGAGCTATCAGGCGGAAACGGGGCTCCTCTGGATGTGGGCAGGACTCTCGTGCTTCCTCTCGAGTGGAGACGGGTATGTCGGGGGAACTTCTTGAGTTGCAGAAGGGTGTGAAGGACCCTTTGGAAGTTCCAGAGGTTAGGTGTGATTAGCCTCGAGACGCTCAGCGGAAATGGTCCTCATCTCCCCTGGAGGGGAGAACCTCCTGGATTTTCACGAGTTGTGGCAGGTGGTCTCGACTTACGACGGGACCTCAGGGACCCGTTCTGGTGGCCTCAGGAAAGGCCAGTGCCCATGCGAGTTGCTCGCGGGCCTCTCCGGATTCTCTCCCGTCGATGCCGGGGCTAAGACCTTGTGTGGAGTCGGTGCCGGAACCTGAGAATTTCTCTGCAGTGCTGACATGGATCTTGGGGTACTACTGGAGTCTCCCCAGGGGAGTCAGTCCTCGCTCGAGTGGGGCATGCACGTGCGCTTTCCTCCCGAGCTTGTAACAGCAGTGTCACGCTTCCTTCGCGTGGATCAAGGGATCTGTGTCTTTCCCTCGAGTCTTTCCCACGAGGCTTTACCTCGAGGCTTTCCAACAGGGCTGTCCCTCGTGCCACCGTGGTGTAGGTCGATCGTCGGCTTGAAAGTCAAGGCAGTGCAGGGAAAACAGGTTTCCCTGGAATGGACTGAGAAATCTGGGGGACTATGGGAATCGTGGCACGACCCTGGAGTCCCTCTCGCCTTTCTGTGGAGAGCGCTCCCCTCTTGAGATGCGACGGGAACGCCGGGAATTCTTTCCCGACCACGCAGTGAAAGGACCACTCCTTTCGAGCTAGAAGCGGAAACGGGCTCCTCTGGCTGTGGGCGGGACTCTCGTGCATCCTCTCGAGTGGGAGCGGGTATGTCGGGGAACTTCTTGAGTTGCAACAAGGGTGTGAAGGACACTTTCGAAGTTCCAGAGGTTAGATGTTTTTAGCCTCGAGCCCCCTCAGCGGAAATGGGCCTCATCTCGCCTGGAGGGGAGAACCTCCTGGATTTTCTCGAGTTGCGTCAGGTGGTCTCGACTTACGACGGGGACCTCAGGGACCCGCTCTGGTGGCCTCAGGAAAGGCCAGTCCCCATGCGAGTTGCTCGGGGGCCTCTCGGGATTCCTCTCCCGTCGATGCCGGGGCCTAAGACCTTGTGTGGAGTCGGTGCCGGAACCTGAGGATTCCTCTCCAGTGCTGACATGGATCTTGGGGTACTTCTGCAGTCTCCCAGGGGAGTCAGTCCTCCTCTCGAGTGGGGTCATGCACCTGTGCTTTCCTCCCGAGCTGTAGCCAGCAGTGTCACGCTTCCCTTCGCGTGGATCAAGGGATCTGTGTCTTTCCCTCGAGGCTTTCCCATGAGGATTTCCCACGAGGCTTTCCCACAGGGCTGTCCCACGTGCCACCGTGGGGTAGGTCGATCGTGAGCTTGAAAGTCGAGGCAGTGCAGGAAAACAGGTTTCCCTGGAATGGACTGAGACTTCTGGGGGACTCTGGGAATGGTGGCACGACCCTGGAGTTCCTTTCGCCTTTCCTGTGGAGAGCGCCTCTTCTTGAGATGCGAAGGGAACTCCGGAATTCTTTCCCGACCACGCAGGGAAAGGATCCCTCCTCTCGAGCTAGGAGGCGGAAACGGGGCTCCTCTGGATGTGGGCGGGACTCTCGTGCTTCCTCTCGAGTGGAGACAGGTATGTCGGGGAACTTCTTGAGTTGCGGCAAGGGTGTGAAGGACCCTTTCGAAGTTCCATAGGTTAGGTGTGATTAGCCTCGAGATGCCTCAGCGGAAATGGGCCTCATCTCGCCTGGAGGGGAGAACCTCCTGGATTTTCTCGAGTTGCGGCAGGTTCTCTCGACTTTCGACAGGAATCTCAGGCACCCGCTTGGTGGCCTCAGGAAAGGCCAGTCCCCATGCGAGTTGCTCGGGGGCCTCTCGTGATTCCTCTCCCGTCAATGCCGGGGCCTAAGATCTTGTGTGGAGTGGGTGCCGGAACCTGAGGATTCCTCTCCAGTGCCGACATGGATCTTGGGGTACTTCTGGAGTCTCCCCAGGGTAGTCAGTCCTCGTCTCGAGTGGGGGCATGCACGTGCGATTTCTTCCCGAGCTGAAGCAGCAGTGTCGCGATTCCCTTCACGAGGATCAAGGGATCAGGGCCTTTCCCTCGTGGCTTTCCCACGAGGCTTTCCCACAGGGCTGTCCCACGTGCCACCGTGGTGTGAAGTCGATCCTCGGCTTGAAAGTCGCGGCAGTGCACGGAAAACAGTTTTCCCTGGAATGGACTGAGACATCTGGTGGACACTGGGAATGTGGCACGACCCTGGAGTTCCTCTCGCCTTTCCTGTGGAGAGCGCCTCCTCTTGAGATGCGACGGGAACGCCCGGATTTCTTTCCCGACCACGCAGCGAAATGATCCCTCCTCTCGAGCTAGGAGGCGGAAACAGGGCTCCTCTGGATGTGGGCGGGACTCTCGTGCTTCCTCTCGAGTGGAGACGGGTGTGTCGGGTAACTTCTTGAGTTGCAGCAAGGGTGTGAAGGATCCTTTGGAAGTTCCAGAGTTTAGGTGTGATTAGCCTCGAGGCGCCTCAGCGGAAATGGGCCTCATCTCGCCTGGAGGGGGAGAACCCTCTGGATTTTCTCGAGTTGCGGCAGGTGCTCTCGACTTACGATGGGGACCTCAGGGACCCGCTCTGATTTCCTCAGGGAAGGCCAGTCCCCATGCGAGTTGTTTGGGGGCATCTCGGAATTCCTCTCCCGTCAATGCCGGCGCCTTATACCTTGTGTGGAGTCGATGCTGGAACCTGAGAATAACTCTCCAGTGCTTACATGGTTCTTGGGGTACTTCTGGAGTCTCCCAGGTGAGTCAGTCCTCATCTCTAGTGGGGGCATTCATGTGCACTTTCCTCCAGAGCTGTAGCAGCTGTGTCACACTTCCCTTCGCCAGGATCCAGGGATCTCTGGCTTTATCTGGAGGCTTTCCACGATGCTTTTTCATGAGGATTTCCCACAGGTCTGTCCCACTTGCCACCGTGGTGTGAGTCGTTCTTCGGATTGAAAGTCGAGGCAGTGCAGGGAAAACAGGTTTCCCTGGAATGGACTGAGACATCTGGGGCTCTGGAATGGTGGCACCACCCTGGAGTTCCTCTCGCTTTCCTGTGGAGAGCACCTCCCCTTGAGATGTGACGGAAACACCGGGAATTCTTTCCCGACCACGCAGGGAAAAGGATCCCTCCTCGAGCTAGGAGGCGAAACGGGGCTCTCTGGGTGTGCGCAGGACTCTCGTGCTTCCTCTCGAGTGGAGACTGGTATGTCGGGATCTTCTTGAATTGCAGCAAGTGTGTGAAGGACCCTTTGGAAGTTCCAGAGCTTAGGTGTGATAAGATTCGAGACTCCTCAGCGGAAATGGGCCTCATCTCCCTGGAGGGGAGAACCTCCTGGATTTTCTCGGTTTCGGCATGTGCTCTCGACTTAAGACGGGTACCTCAGGGACCCGCTCTGGTGGCCTCAGGAAGGCCAGTCCCCATGGAGTTGCTCGGGCCTCTCGGTATTCCTCTCACGTCGATTCGGGCCTAAGACCTTTTGTGGATTCGGGCCAGAACCTGAGGATTCCTCTCCAGTGCTGACATGGATCTTGGGGTACTTCTGGAATCTCCCCAGGGGAGTCAGTCCTCGTCTCGAGTGGGGGCATGCACGTGCGCTTTCCTCCCGAGCTGTAGCAGCAGTGTCACGCTTCCCTTCGCGATGAACAAGGGTCTGTGGCATCCCTCAAGGCTTTCCCACGAGGCTTTCCCACGAGGCTTTCCCGAGGGCTGTCGCCACGTGCCACCGTGGTGAGAGTCGATCCTCGCTTGAAAGTCGAGGCAGTCCAGGGAAACAGGTTTCCTGGAATGGACTGAGACATCTGGGGGACTCTGGAATGGTGGCGTGACCTGGAGTTCCTCTCGCCTTTCCTGTGGAGAGTGCCTCCTCTTGAGATGCGAGGGGAACGCCGGGAATTCTTTCCCGACCACGCACGGAAAGGATCCTCCTCTCGAGCTAAGAAGCGGAAAAGGGGCTCCTAAGGATGAGGCGGCACTCTCGTGCTTCCTCTCGAGTGGAGACGGGTTTGTCGGGGAACTTCTTGAGTTGCAGCAAAGGTGAGAAGGACCCTTTGAAAGTTCCAGAGTTTAGGTGTGATAAGCCTCGAGACTCCTCAGCGGAAATGGGCCTCATCTCGCCTGGAGTGGAGAACCTCCTGGATTTTCTCGAGTTGCCCCAGGTGCTCTCGGCTTCCGACGGGGACTCAGGGACACGCTCTAGTGCCCTCAGGAAAGGCCCGTCCCCATGCGAGTTGCTCGTGGGCCTCTAGCGATTCCTCTCCCGTCTATGCCGGGGCCTGAGACATTGTGTGGAGTCGGTGCTGGAACCTGAGGATTCCTCTCCAGTTCTGACATGGATCTTGGGTACTTCTGGAGTCTCCCAGGGGAGTCAGTCCTCGTCGCGAGTGTGGCGTGCAGTGCGCTTTCCTCCGAGCTTTAGCAGGCAGTGTCACGCTTCCCTTTGCGTGGATCCAGGGATCTGTGGCTTCTCAGTAGCTTTCCCACGAGGCTTTCCCACTAGGCTTTTCACAGGGCTCTCCCACGTGCCACTGAGTTCTGAGTCGATCCTCGGCTTGAAAGTCGAGGCATTGCGGGGAAAACAGGTTTCCCTGGAATCGACTGAGACTCTGGGGCTCTGTGAATGGTGGCACGACCCTGAGTTCCTCTCTCCTTTCCTGTGGAGAGCGCCTCTTCTTGAGATGGGACGGGAACGCCGGAAATTCTTTCCCGACCACGAAGGGAAAGGATCCCTCCTCTCGAGCTATGAGGCTGAAACGGGGCTCTTCTGGTTGTGGGCGGGACTCTCGTGCTTCCTTTCGAGTGGAACGGTATGTCGGGGAACTTCTTGAGTTGCAGCAATGGTGTGAAGGGCCCTTTGGAAGTTCCAGAGGTTAGGTGTGATTAGCCTCGAGATGCCTCAGCGCAAATGGGTCTCATCTCGCCTGGAGGGGAGACCTCCTGGATTTTCTCGAGTTGCGCCAGGTGCTCTCGACTTACGACGGGGACCTCAGGGACCCGCTTTGGTGGCCTCAGGAAAGGCCAGTCCCATGCGAGTTGCTCGGGAGCCTCTCGTGATGTCTCTCCTCTCCAATGCTGTCTTGGATCTTGACTGGCCTTTCCTGAGGCCACCAGAGCGGGTCCCTGCGGTCCCCATTGTAAGTCGAGAGCACCTGCCGCAACTGGAGAAAATCAAGGATGTTCTCCCCTCCAGGCAAAATGAAGCCTATTTCCGCTGACACATCTCAAGGCTAAGCACACTTAAACTCTGGAACTTCCAAAGGGTCCTTCACACCCTTGCTGCAAATCAAGAAGTTCCCCGACATACCCGTCTGCACTTAAGAGGAAGCACGATAGTTCGCCCACATCCAGAGGAGCCCCGTTTCCGCCTCATAGCTCGAGAGGAGGATCCTTTCCCTTCGAGGTCGGGAAAGAATTCCCGGCGTTCTCGTCGCATCTCAAGAGAGGCGCTCTCCACAGGAAAGGCGAGAGGAACTCCAGGGACATGCCACCATTTCCGAGTCCCCCAGATGTCTCAGTCCATTCCAGGGAAACCTGTTTCCCGCCGCCTGACTCGACTTTCAAGCCGAGGATCGACTCACACCACTGTGGCACGTGGGACAGCCCTGTGGCAAAGCCTCGTGGGAAAGCCTCGTGGAAAGCCTCGAGGGAAAGCCCCAGATACCTTGATCCACGAGATGGGAAGCGCGACACTGCTGCTGCTCCGGGAGGAAAGCGCACGTGCATGACCCCACTCGAGCCGAGGACTGACGCAAGCTTGGGAGACTCCAGAAGTACGCCAAGATCCATGTCAGCACTGGAGAGGTATCCTCAGGTTTCGGTCCCGACTCCAAACAAGTCTTAGGCCCCGGCATAGACGGGAGAGGAATCCTGAGAGGCCCCTAGCACCTCGCATGGGGACTGGCCTTTCCTCAGGTCACCAGAGCGGGTCCCTGATGTCTCCGTCGTAAACTCGAGAGCACCTGACGCAACTCGAGAAAATCCAGGAGGTTCTCCCCTGCAGGCGAGATGAGGCCCGTTTCCACTGAGGTGTCTCGAGGCTAATCACACGTGAACTCTGGAACTTCAAAAGGTCTTTCACAGTCATGCTGCAACTCAAGAAGTTCCCTGACATACCCGTCTCCACTCAAGAGGAAACACGAGGGTCGGCCACATCCAGAGGAGCTCCGTTTCCGGCTCGTAGCTCGAGATGAGGGATTCTTTCCTACATGGTCGGGAAAGAATTTCCGGCATTCCCATCGCATCTCAAGAGGAGGCGCTCTCCAAAGAAAGGGGAGAGGAACTGCAGGGTCGTGCCAACCATTCAAGACTCCCCCAGATGTCTCAGTCCATTCCACAGGAACCTGTTTTCTGCACTGCCTCGGCTTTCACGCCCGAGGATCGACTCACACCACCGGAGACACGTGGGACAGCCCTGTGGGAGAGGCCTCGTGGGAAAGACTCGAGGGAAAGTCACAGATCCCTTGGTCCACGCAAGCAGAAGCATGACACTGCTGCTACAGCATGGGAGGAAAGGGCACACTCATGCTCC
>NW_017198418.1:0-7698 GCF_001704415.2 Capra hircus
TTGAGTCAGCTTACATCGTGGCCAGGTTTCAGCCCAGCATCAGTCTTGAACACCAGGATGGAATGGACTGGTGGATCTCCTTGCAGTCAAGGGACTCTCAAGAGTCTTCTCCAACACCACAGTTCAAAAGCATCAATTCTTTGGTGCTCAGCTTTCTTCACAGTCCAACTCTCACATCCATACATGACACTGGAAAAACCATAGCCTTGACTAGACGGACCTTTGTTGGCAAAAATGTCTCTGCTTTTTAATATGCTATCTAGGTTGGTCATAACTTTCTTCCAAGGAGTAAGTCTTTTAATTTCATGGCTGCAGTCACCATCTGCAGTGATTTTGGAGCCCCAAAAATAAAGTCTGACACTGTTTCCACTGTTTCCCCATCTATTTCCATGAAGTGATGGGACCAGATGCCATGATCTTCGTTTTCTGAATGTTGAGCTTTAAGCCAACTTTTTCACTCTCCTCTTTCACTTTCATCAAGAGGCTTTTAGTTCCTCTTCACTTTCTGCCAAGGGTGGTGTCATCTGCATATCTGAGGTTATTGATATTTCTCCCGGCAATCTTGATTCCAGCTTGTGCTTCTTCCAGTCCAGCGTTTCTCATGATGTACTCTGCATATAAGTTAAATAAGCAGGGTGACAATATACAGCCTTGACGTACTCCTTTTCCTATTTGGAACCAGTCTGTTGTTCCATGTCCAGTTCTAACTGTTGCTTCCTGACCTGCATACAGGTTTCTCAAGAGGCAGGTCAGGTGGTCTGGTATTCCCATCTCTTTCAGAATTTTCCACAGTTTATTGTGATCCACACAGTCAAAGGCTTTGGCATAGTCAATAAAGCAGAAATAGATGTTTTTCTGGAACTCTCTTGCTTTTTCCATGATCCAGCAGATGTTGGCAATTTGATCTCTGGTTCCTCTGCCTTTTCTAAAACCAGCTTGAACATCAGGAAGTTCACGGTTCACGTATTGCTGAAGCCTGGCTTGGAGAATTTTGAGCATTACTTTACTAGCATGTGAGATGAGTGCAATTGTGCGGTAGTTTGAGCATTCTTTGGCATTGCCTTTCTTTGGGATTGGAATGAAAACTGACCTTTTCCAGTCCTGTGGCCACTGCTGAGTTTTCCAAATTTGCTGGCATATTGAGTGCAGCACTTTCACAGCATCATCTTTCAGGATTTGAAATAGCTCAACTGGAATTCCATCACCTCCACTAGCTTTGTTCATAGTGATGCTTTCTAAGGCCCACTTGACTTCACATTCCAGGATGTCTGGCTCTAGGTGAGTGATCACACCATCGTGATTATCTGGTCGTGAAGATCTTTTTTGTACAGTTCTTCTGTGTATTCTTGCCACCTCTTCTTAATATCTTCTGCTTCTGTTAGGTCCATACCATTTCTGTCCTTTATCGAGCCCATCTTTGCATGAAATGTTCCCTTGGTATCTCTAATTTTCTTGAAGAGATCTCTAGTCTTTCCCATTCTGTTCTTTTCCTCTATTTCTTTGCATTGATCGCTGAGGAAGCTTTCTTATCTCTTCTTGCTATTCTTTGGAACTCTGCATTCAGATGCTTATATCTTTCCTTTTCTCCTTTGCTTTTCACTCTCTTCTTTTCACAGCTATTTGTAAGGCCTCCCCAGACAGCCATTTTGCTTTTTTGCATTTCTTTTCCATGGGGATGGTCTTGATCCCTGTCTCCTGTACAATGTCACGAACCTCATCCATAGTTCATCAGGCACTCTATCTATCAGATCTAGGCCCTTAAATCTATTTCTCACTTCCACTGTATAATCATAAGGGATTTGATTTAGGTCATACCTGAATGGTCTAGTGTTTTCCCTACTTTCTTCAATTTAGTCTGAATTTGGCAATAAGGAGTTCATGATCTGAGCCACAGTCAGCTCCTGGTCTTGTTTTTGTTGACTGTATAGAGCTTCTCCATCTTTGGCTGCAAAGAATATAATCAATCTGATTTCGGTGTTGACCATCTGGTGATGTCCATGTGTAGAGTCTTCTCTTGTGTTGTTGGAAGAGGGTGTTTGCTATGACCAGTGCATTTTCTTGGCAAAACTCTATTAGTCTTTGCCCTGCTTCATTCTATTCCAAGGCCAAATTTGCCTGTTACTCCAGGTGTTTCTTGACTTCCTACTTTTGCATTCCAGTCCCCTATAATGAAAAGGACATCTTTTTGGGTGTTAGTTCTAAAAGGTCTTGTAGGTCTTCATAGAACCGTTCAACTTCAGCTTCTTCAGCATTACTGGTTGGGGCATAGACTTGGATTACTGTGATATTGAATGGTTTGCCTTGGAAATGAACAGAGATCATTCTGTCATTTTTGAGATTGCATCCAAGTACTGCATTTCGACTCTTTTGTTGACCATGATGGCTACTCCATTTCTTCTGAGGGATTCCTGCCCACAGTAGTAGATATAATGGTCATCTGAGTTAAATTCACCCATTCCAGTCCATTTTAGTTCGCTGATTCCTAGAATGTCCACTCTTGCCATCTACCACTTCCAAATTCATGGACCTGACATTCCAAACCTACCCCCTGGGACTGACTCCAGAACCAAAGGATGTGACTGGTGATAGAAGCAAGGATGCTGTAAAGAGCAATATTGCATAGGAAAATGTCAGGTCCATGAATCAAGGCAAATTGGAAGTGGTCAAACAGAGATGGCAAGAGTGAACATTCTAGGAATCAGCGAACTAAAATGGACTGGGGTGAATTTAACTCAGATGACCATTATATCTACTACTGCGGCAGGAATCCCTCAGAAGAAATGGAGTAGCCATCATGGTCAACAAAAGAGTCCGAAATGCAGTACTTGGATGCAATCTCAAAAATGACAGAATGATCTCTGTTCGTTTCCAAGGCAAACCATTCAATATCACAGTAATCCAAGTCTATGCCCCCAACCAGTAATGCTGAAGAAGCTGAAGTTGAATGGTTCTATGAAGACCTACAAGACCTTTTAGAACTAACACCCAAAAAAGATGTCCTTTTCATTATAGGGGACTGGAATGCAAAAGTAGGAAGTCAAGAAACACCTGGAGTAACAGGCAAATTTGGCCTTGGAATGCGGAATGAAGCAGGGCAAAGACTAATAGAGTTTTGCCAAGAAAACTGGTCATAGCAAACACCCTCTTCCAACAACACAAGAGAAGACTCACACATGGACATCACCAGATGGTCAACACCAAAATCAGATTGGTTATATTCTTTGCAGCCCAAGATGGGAGAAGCTCTATACAGTCCAGCAAAAACAAGACCGGGAGCTGACTGTGGCTCAGATCATGAACTCCTTATTGCCAAATTCAGGACTTAGATTGAAGAAAGTAGGGAAAACCACTAGACCATTCAGGTATGACCTAAATCAAATCTCTTATGATTATACCAGTGGAAGTAAGAATTAGATTTAAGGGACTAGATCTGATAGATAGAGTGCCTGATGAACTACGGACGGAGGTTCGTGACATTGTACAGGAGACAGGGATCAAGACCATCCCCGTGGAAAAGAAATGCAAAAAAGCAAAATGGCTGTCTGGGAGGCCTTACAAATAGCTCTGAAAAGAAGAGAGGCGAAAAGCAAAGGAGAAAATGAAAGATGTAAGCATCTGAATGCAGAGTTCCAAAGAACTAGCAAGAAGAGTAAGAAAGCCTTCCTCAGCGATCAATGCAAAGAAATAGAGGAAAAGAACAGAATGGGAAAGACTAGAGATCTCTTCAAGAAAATTAGAGATACCAAGGGAACATTTCATGCAAAGATGGGCTCGATAAAGGACAGAAATGGTATGGACCTAACAGAAGCAGAAGATATTAAGAGAGGTGGCAAGAATACACAGAAGAACTGTACAAAAAAGATCTTCACCCCAGATAATCATGATGGTGTGATCACTCATCTAGAGCCAGACATCCTGGAATGTGAAGTCAAGTGGGCCTTAGAAAGCATCACTACGAACAAAGCTAGTGGAGGTGATGGAATTCCAGTTGAGCTATTTCAAATCCTGAAAGATGATGCTGAAAGTGCTGCACTCAATATGCCAGCAAATTTGGAAAACTCAGCAGTGGCCACAGGACTGGAAAAGGTCAGTTTTCATTCCAATCCAAAGAAAGGCAATGCCAAAGAATGCTCAAACTACCACAATTGCACTCATCTCACACTAGTAAAGTAATGCTCAAAATTCTCCAAGCCAGGCTTCAGCAATACATGAACCGTGAACTTCCTGATGTTCAAGCTGGTTTTAGAAAAGGCAGAGGAACCAGAGATCAAATTGCCAACATCCTGGATCATGGAAAAAGCAAGAGAGTTCCAGAAAAACATCTATTTCTGCTTTATTGACTATGCCAAAGCCTTTGACTGTGTGGATCACAATAAACTGTGGAAAATTCTGAAAGAGATGGGAATACCAGACCACCTGACCTGCCTCTTGAGAAACCTGTATGCAGGTCAGGAAGCAACAGTTAGAACTGGACATGGAACAACAGACTGGTTCCAAATAGGAAAAGGAGTACGTCAAGGCTGTATATTGTCACCCTGCTTATTTAACTTATATGCAGAGTACATCATGAGAAACGCTGGACTGGAAGAAACACAAGCTGGAATCAAGATTGCCGGGAGAAATATCAATAACCTCAGATATGCAGATGACACCACCTTATGGCAGAAAGTGAAGAGGAACTAAAAAGCCTCTTGATGAAAGTGAAAGAGGAGAGTGAAAAAGTTGGCTTAAAGCTCAACATTCAGAAAACAAGATCATGGCATCTGGTCCCATCACTTCATGGGAAATAGATGGGGAAACAGTGGAAACAGTGTCAGACTTTATTTTGGGGCTCCAAAATCACTGCAGATGGTGACTGCAGCCATGAAATTAAAAGACGCTTACTCCTTGGAAGAAAAGTTATGACCAACCTAGATAGCATATTCAAAAGCAGAGACATTACTTTGCCACTAAGGTCCGTCTAGTCAAGGCTATGGTTTTTCCTGTGGTCATGTATGGATGTGAGAGTTGGACTGTGAAGAAGGCTGAGCGCTGAAGAATTGATGCTTTTGAACTGTGGTGTTGGAGAAGACTCTTGAGAGTCCCTTGGACTGCAAGGAGATCCAACCAGTCCATTCTGAAGGAGATCAGCCCTGGGATTTCTTTGGAAGGAATGATGCTAAAGCTGAACTCCAGTACTTTGGCCACCTCATGCGAAGAGTTGACTCATTGGAAAAGACTCTGATGCTGGGAGGGATTGGGGGGCAGGAGGAGAAGGGGACGAGAGGATGAGATGGCTGGATGGCATCACGGACTCGATGGACGTGAGTCTGGTGAACTCCGGGAGTTGGTGATGGACAGGGAGGCCTGTGCTGCGATTCATGGGTTGCAAAGAGTTGGACACGACTGAGTGAACTTACTGAACTGAACTGATGTAATATTGCTCTTTACATCATTGGACCTTGCTGCTCTCACCAATCGCATCCACAACTGGGAATTGTTTTTGCTTTGGCTCCATCCCTTCATTCTTTCTGGAGTTATTTCTCCACTGATCTCCAGTAGCATATTGGGCACCTAATGACCTGGGGAGTTCCTCTTTCAGTATCCTATCATTTTGCCTTTTCATACTGTTCATGGGTTCTCAAGCAAGAATACTGAAGTGGTTTGCCATTCCCTTCTCCAGTGGACCATATTCTGTCAGACTTCTCCACCATGACCCACCCGTCTTGAGTGGCCCCACGGGCATGGCTTAGTTTCATTGAGTTCGACAAGGCTGTGGCCTAGTGTGATTAGATTGACTAGTTTTCTGTGAGTATGGTTTCAGTGTGTCTGCCCTCTGATGCCCTCTTGAAACACCTACTGTCTTACTTGGGTTTCTCTTACCTTGGATGTGGGGTATCTTCATGGCTGCTCCTGCAAAGCACAGCTGCTGCTCTTACCTGGACAAGGGGTTTAGAATCGATAGTTTAGGAATCAGGAAACTAAAATGGACTGGAATGGGTGAATTTAACTCAGATGACCATTATATCTACTATTGTGGCAAGAATCCCTTAGAAGAAATGGAGTAGCCATCATAGTCAACAAGAGAGCCCAATAATTCAGTACTTGGATACAATCTCAAAAATGACAGAATGATCTCTGTTTGTTTCCAATGCAAACCATTCAATAGCACAGTAATCCAAGTCTATGCCACAGCCAGTAATGCTGAAGAAGTTGAAGTTGAATGATTCTATGAAGATCTACAAGATCTTCTAGAACTAACATCCAAAAAAGATGTCTTTTTCATTATAGGGGACTGGAATGCAAAAGTAGGAAGTCAAGAAATACCTGGAGTAACAGGCAAATTTGGCATACAGAAATGAAGCAGGGCAAAGGCTAATAGAGTTTTGCCAAGAAGAATGCACTGGTCATAGCAAACACCCTCTTCCAACAACACAAGAGATGACTCTACACAAGGACATCAGCAGATGGTCCATACCTAAATCAGATTGATTATATTTTTGCAGCCAAAGATGGGAAGCTCTATACAGTCAACAAAAACAAGACCGGAGCTGACTGTGGCTCAGATCATGAACTCCTTATTGCCAAAATTCAGACTTAAATTGAAGAAAGTAGGGAAAACCACTACCATTCAGGTATGCCCTAAATCAAATCCCTTATGATTACACAGTGGAAGGGACAAATAGTTCAAGGGATTAGATCTGAAGACAGAGTGGCTGAAGAACTATGGGCAGAGGTTCATGACATTTTACAGGAGCAGGATGATTGTACAGGATTGTACAGGATGATCAAGACCATCCCCAAAGAAAAATAAATGCAAAAAGGAAAATGGTTGTCTGAGGAGGCCTTACATTTAAAATAGCTGAGAAAAGAAGAGAAGCAAAAGACAAAGGAGAAAGGAAAGATATACCAATTTGAATGCAGAGTTCCAAAGAATAGCAAGGAGAGATAAGAAAGCCTTCCTCAGTGATCAATGCAAAGAAATAGAGGAAAAACAACAGAACGGGAAAGACTAGAGATCTCTTCAAGAAAATTAGAGATAACAAGGGAATATTTCATGCAAAGATGGGCACAATAAAGGACAGAATGTGGAACTTCCTGGTGCTCAGACGGTAAAGCATCTACCCGCAATGAGGGGACCTGGGTTTAATTCCTGGGTCAGGAAGATCCCCTGGAGAAGGAAATGGCAACCCACTCTAGTACTCTTGCCTGGAAAATCCATGGATGGAGGAGCCTGGTAGGCTACAGTCCATGGGGTCGCAAAAAGTCAGACATGACTGAGCAGCTTCATTTTTTTCACTAACAGAAGCAGAAGATATTAAAGAGGAGGTGGCAGAATACACAGAAGAACTGTACAAAAAAGATCTTCACGACCCAGATAATCATGATGGTGTGATCACTCACCTAGAGCCAGACATCCTGAATGTGAAGTCAAGTGGGCCTTAGGAAATCACTACAAACAAAGCTAATGGAGGAGATGGAATTCCAGTTTGAGCTATTTCAAATCCTGAAAGATGATGCTATGAAAGTGCTGCACTCAATATGCCAGCATATTTGGAAAACTCATCAGTGGCCTCAGAACTGGAAAAGGTCAGTTTTCATTCCAAGCCCAAAGAATTACCATATGATGCCACAATTCCACTCCTGGTTATATATCCAAAACATACACACACACACACACACAACTGAAAGCATGAATTCAAAAAAATACATGCACCC
>NW_017198419.1:0-7698 GCF_001704415.2 Capra hircus
ATCTAGGTGGAAGCGCTGGAGAGAGCGTCTGGTGTCCCGGAATGCCTCGGAGGAGCCAGCGGGGGCAGTCGAGGCCCAGGGACCTGTGGAATGTGAAAAGGCGGGAAATCCCAGAGCAAGGCAGGCTGGAAAGGGGGCGTTGGTGGCCAATTCAAAGGACCTTGGGCGTTTCCTGGCGGTGAGCTCCCTTGGCACTGCTGAGGGCCCCTGATTGATCCACCCGGGGTTGATCCCACCCCCCGCTGCGAGGGAGGGCCACAAACCAAAGCGCGCGAACTGCCCGCCCACCCCAACGGGGATCTTGGCGGTCCAGGGCTCAGCCGTGCCCGGGAAAAGCCATCGCTCCACGGGACTTCCGTCCAGGGTCTCTGCTTGGAAAGAGGCCAGGGCGCGCCCACCATCTACCCACCCCAAACCCTATTGACGTCAATGGTGGCGGAGACGCCCTCCCGTTCTCCAGAGTCCTAAGCTGCTGGGTCCCCCACTCGGCCAGCAGTCTGCAGCGTGCCCGGTGCCTCTCCCACCATGGCTTGGTTCGGGCTCCTCCAGCACCTCAAGCGGTACGTTTGCCCTCGGTCCCTGTGGTCGGATCACATCTCAGGGGATTTGCGGGTGGCCTGGGCAAGGGCTCTCGCCAATGTGTTGACCCCCCTCCCACCCGAAGAACGGCTGGGACCCATCGGCCAGGCCGGGGTTCCGAGGCGTCAGGTGTGCCCAAATTCGGAGGGCGTGGCATCGTTCGTTCATCTTGCTCCTTTGGCACACACATGGCTTCTCCGTTCTCTTTTCTGGGAAGACAGTGTTGTTTCAGGGGCGTGCTGCGGGGGCGGGGGCCGGGGTTGCGGGGTGGTGGGAGCGGTGCTGTGCTGGGATGAGGCCCTTTATCCTCACATCTTCCTGTGGGAATGGGAGTCGGGGAGCTCTGTGGCCTTGCTGCCTTCAGTGGCTTCCTCTGCACAGGGGCCTAGTGGCTTCTGCCTTTTGTCAGGCGTTACGGGGTTTGGGCTTCGCTTTGGTGGCCTTGGCCTTTGCCTTGGCCTGGGCCTTGGCCTTGCCTTGCCCTTGCCTTTTGGTCTTGGCTTGGCCTTGCCCTGCCCCTTGAAGTTGAACTTGACCTTGACCTTGACTTGACTTGACCTTGACTTTGACTTTTGGCCTTGACCTTGACTTGAACTTGACTTGACCTTGACTTTAAACTTGAACTTGAACTTTGACCTTGAACTTGAACTTGAACTTGACTTGAACTTGAACTTGACCTTGACCTTGACCTTGACTTGAACTTGACTTGACTTGAACTTGACCTTGACCTTGAACTTCAACTTGAACTTTGACCTTGAACTTTTGAACTTGACCTTGACCTTTGAACTTGAATTTGAACTTGAACTTGACCTTGACTTGAACTTGACCTTGACCTGACTTTGAACTTGAACTTGACTTGAACTTGAACAACTTGACTTGACCTTGACTTGACTTGACCTTGACGAACCAACAACGGAGACCTCGAGATTTGCTCAGAGCACCGGAGGTCCAGAAGCAGGGCCCTGTATCTCCCCCTTCCCTTTGTGATCATTGCAAAGACATTCCTAGCTGATAGCGGGAGTGCCCCTGAAGAAGCAAGCAGTGGGAGTGTGTTTGACACGACTGTGTGCCTTCCTGGCCTCATCTCCACAAGGGGCCTTTCCTCTCGAATAGGCCCCATGTCCCCTTGGGGAGGGTGTCATGCCTCTTTTCTCCACTGCCAAAGGGTGGAGCCAAGCTCGCTCTGTCAGAGGTACAAAAACAGCAATTGAATGGATTTTTCAAGCTCTTGCTAGGCTGCACCCTTTCAGGGCCCACTTTACTGAAACAGGTGCTCTGTGGCCCCTGGTTGGGTATGCAGGTTCACAAACAGGGTGAGATCCTGTCCAAGCCAAGAATTTTCCTGAAAGACCTAGGCTCACTAGAGCTCTCCTCCAGAGCAAAGGGATAGAGGAGATGTATGGAGGAGTCTTTGCCTTTCCCTGTGAGTGTGGGGCTACTCCCTACGGCCCCAAGCTCAGGGATAACTGCCTCTAAGAAAGGAATGGCAAGAAGCGCTATTCTTGGAGGTTGGGACAGGGAGTTCGCAGCATGTGGGGAAAGAAAGACTTCTTCGGGGAAGAAGAGGCAACCACCGGGGGTGTTTGCAAGCCTCTATTTGGAAGGAACAGGTTTGCTTATACAACTCAAGACCTCCAGATCTGCTCAGAGGACTGAAGTTCCAGAGACAGGGCCATGTATCTCCCCTTCCCTTTGAGATCCTTGCAAAGACATTCCTAGCAGATCGTGGGAGTGCCCATGAAGAAGCAAGCAGCGGGAGTGTGCTTGACATCACTGGCTGCCTACCTGGGCTCAGCTCCTCAAGGGGCCTTTCTCTCCTGGTAGGCCCTATGTCCCCTTTGGGAGAGGGTGGTGCCCTCTTCCCTCCACACTGCCAAAGGGTGGAGGTGGAGCAAACTCGTTCTCTCCGAGGTTAAAAAAAAAGACAAATTGGATGGATTTTTAAGCTCTTGCTATGCTGCACCCCTCCAGGACCCACTCGAGCAAAACAGGTGCCCTGTGGCCCCTAGGTCGGGTATGCAGGTTCACACACCGGGTGGGATCCCGTCAAAGCCAAGAATTTTCCTGACAGACCTAGGCTCACTAGAGCTCTCCTCCAGAGGAAAGGGGACAGAAAAGACGTGTGTGTGGAGGTGGCTCTGCCTTTCCAGGTCCCAATCTCAGGGATAACTGCCCCTAAGAAAGGAACTGCTGCTGCTGCTGCTGCTAAGTTGCTTCAGTCGTGTTCGACTCTGTGCGACGCCATAGACGGTAGCCCACTAGGCTCCCCCGTCCCTGGGATTCTCCAGGCAAGAACAGTAAGTGGGTTGCCATTGCCTTCTCCAATGCATGAAAGTGAAAATGAAAGTGCAGTCGCTCAGTCGTGTCCGACCCTCAGCGACCCCACGGACTGCAGCCTACCAGGCTTCTCCGTCCATAGGATTTTCTGAAAGGAACTGCAAGACGCGCTTTTCCTGGAGGCTGGGAAAGGGAGTTCGCAGGATGTGGGAAAGAGATCCTCCTTCGAGGAAGAATAGGCGCCACTTGTTTTGTGTTGCAAACCTCTATTTGGAAGGAACAGGTTAGCTTATACAAAGGGAGACCTCCAGATCTGCTCAGAGGACCGAAGTTGCAGAGGCAGGTCGGTGTATTTTTCCCTTCATTTTGCGATCCTTGCAAAGACATTCCTTGCTGATAGATATTCAGCAAGGGCCTTTGAGACTGTTGTTTTCTTTCCTAGGTTCAAAGATTCCTTCAGTTCCTAATATAGATATCCTAGAAATTATCTGACATCCGTGAAAATCTGATATGTCCTGGTCAAATGCTGTCAGTTATAATTCCAGTTATCATATTAAAGCATTTCAAGTCGCAGCAGTGACCAGATTACATTGTCAATTTCTATTTAATCAGGTTTTAACCATGTCTTCTATGATTTCACACTGATGCCTTTACAGAAATACTGCTACTTCAAGATATATGGAATATACATTTTTTAAGCTTACCGATAATTTGTTTGTTTGTTTGTTTGTCTTCTGGTAAGCTGGTACCAGATGGAATTTAGTCTCCTCTCTAGGTTAAGAGAACAAAGTTTTCTTAGAATGCAATTTTTGATAACAGACTATGAGTTTCTTTACCTTTCATTGATTTATAATTGTTTTCATCATCTGTTTGTTTACTTCGTAAAGCAAATAAGCCTTATTTAAGATTTTGGTACATGTAGGATGGACTAAGCTTTCCCCACTCTTGCAAGTTCCCTTAACCCTTCAGATTCTTCTCGTGGGACAAAGATCTCACTTTCCTCCAGAGGGACAATCCAAGCTTTTTATTAGTTGATCTGCCCCTGACATCAGAGTCAATTTGAGCATGAGTTGGCCTATAATTTAGGCAAAAACTACATAAAGAAAAAGGTGACTTTATGATTCAGGGATGGCCATGATATGCCTTGCACTTCAGAGAAAATGGGTTAAAATGATTTTTTTTTCTTCAAAACTGCACAGCCAGTTCTTTCAGCATATGCAATTGAAAAACATCTAGTCATTAGGTCAGTTTTCATTCCAATCCCAAAGAAAGGCAATGACAAAGAATATTCAAGCTGCTGCACAATTGCACTCATCTCACACACTAGTAAAGTAATGCTCAAAATTCTCCAAGTTCACATGAACTGTGAACTTCCAAATGTTCAAGAGGGATTTAAAACATGCAGAGAAACCAGAGATCAAACTGCCAACATCCACTGGATCATTGAAAAAGCAAGAGAGTTCCAGAAAAAAAGACATCTATTTCTGCTTATTGACTATGCCAAAGCCTTTGACTGTGTGGATCACAATAAACTGGGAAAATTCTGAAAGAGATGGGAATACCAGACCACCTGACCTGTCTCTTGAGAAACCTGTATGCAGTCAGGAAGAAACAGTTCGAAACTGGACATGAACAACAGACTGGTTCTAAATAGGAAAGAATATGTCAAGGCAGTTATTGTCACCCTGCTTATTTAACTTATATGCAGAGTACATCATGAGAAACACTGGGCTGGAGAAGCACACGCTGGAATCCAGATTGCTGGAGAAATATCAAGAATCTCAGATATGCAGATGACACACCCTTATGGCAGAAAGTGAAGAAGAACTAAAGAGTCTCCTGATGAAAGTGAAAGAGGAAGTGAAAAAGTTAGCTTAAAGCTCAGCATTCAGAAAACTAAAATCATTGCATCCAGTCTCATCACTTCATGGCAAAATAGATGGAAACATTGGAAACAGCAGCAGACTATTTTGGGGGCTTGGAAATCACTGCAGGTGATGGCTGCCTCCATGAACTTAAAACATATTTATGACTTGGAAGAAAAGTGATGACCAAACTAGACAGCATATTAAAAAGCCGAGACGTTGCTTTGCCAACAAAGATCCATCAGTCAAGGCTATGGTTTTTCCATATGTCATGGATGGATATGAAAGATGTACTATAAAGAAAGTGACAGCTGAAAATTAGATGCTTTTGAACTGTGGTGTTGAGAAATGCTTGTAGGTCGCTTAGACTACAAGGAGACGCAACCACTCCATCCTAAAGGAAATCAGGTCTGAATATACATTGAAGGATAATACTGAACCTGAAACTCCAATACTTTGGCCACTTGATGTGAAGAGCTGACTCACTTGGAAGTTGCTTTGATTTGCCTGTGAGTGTGGAGCCCTCCCTGGCAAAGGGCCTCAGGGGTCATTGCCACTGAATCACGACCTCCAAGCAAGCGCATTCCAGCTGTGTGACATTCAGGAAGCAGGAGACTGGGAAAACTATCTTCCTTAGAGGAAGAAAGTCATCCACAGAGGAGTGTGTTTTCAGGCCTCTCTTTGCAGCAAGTGTTTTGCTTCTCAGACATCAGAGCTGCAGGCTTGCTCTGAGGGCCTCAATTGCAGAGTCAGGGCTGTGTGTCTCACTGCACTTTCCAAGCATTGCAGACACATTCCTAGGTTGGAGCAGTGCTTCCCATGAGAAAGAAGCCTCGGGAGTGTGTCTGAGCGGGCTGAGTGCCATGCTAGGGTCACCTAGTCGAGGGCACCTTGCACATCCAATGGGCCCCAGGCGAGTAGCTATGGACCGGCCCTTCGGTTGAGATATCCCAAAGCAGGGAACAAAGCAGCTCTGTCAGAAGGAGGAAAACAGCAATGGGATGGATTTTCAAGCAGTTGCTAAGTCACACCACGTTAGGGCTCCCCGGGAAAGAAATGCGAATTTTGGCCTCTAGGCCCAGTATCCAGATGTGTGCACAGGATATTTTCCCCACAGGATCCAAGAATGTTCCAGACAGACCTAAGCTCACTAGCTCTCTCCTGCAGAGAAATGAAATATTGTTGCTGAACCACGAAAAGATGCTGGATTCTTGGCTTATGGAGGAGAAGAATTCAATCAGGCCCAAGACGAGGCTTGATTGCTCAGAGCTTTTGTGCAATAGAGTTTTATTAAAGGATAAAGGAGATAGAGAAAGCTTCTGACAGAGACATCACAAGGGCAGAAAACGTACCCCCTTGCTAGTGTTAGTAATGGAGTTATATACTCTCCAATAAGTATGACGAACAAAAGAATGTCTGGAGGTTGTAAAGACTCACTAGACCTACTCCATAATTGACATTTTAAGATAACAGGATTAGCCAGAAGGTTTTTCCAGAGACCGTCCTCAAGAAGGATGCATGATTGTTATATTAATCCTAAGGAATGTAGAGGGAAAAACAGTTTGTCCTTTCTTCCTCCTTGAGAATTCTAGACCCCCTCTCTCCTTGGGGACCCTTGAACTTCTTAGAAACCTGCCTTGGCAATGACTCTCTCAGAAACATGATTGAACAGCCGTTTGGCAGCTTCCTTTGACTTTCCCTGGGAGGGAGGGAGCCCTCCCTGAGCACAGGGCCTCAGGGGCCATGGCCAATGAAAAAGAATCTCCCAGCAAGTGCTTTTCAGCCCTGTGTGACTCTCAGCCCACAGGAGGCTGAGAAAACTCTCTTCCTTGAGGAAGGAAAGGCAGCCCAAGAGTGTGTTTTTCAGGCCTGTATCTTGCAGCAAGTGTTTGGCTTGTTAGACAGAAGACCTGCAGGCCTGTTCCAACAGACTCAAATTCCAGAATCAGGGCCTTGTGTCTCCCTGCAGTTTCCTGGCCTTGCAAACACATTCCTAGGTGAGAGCAGTCCTGCCCATGGGGACTGCTGCGGGAGTGTGTCTGAGGGGGCCAGGTGTCATGCTGGCACCTGGTCGAGGGCACCTTGCACCTCCAATGGACCCCAGGCAAGGAGTTGCAGGCCACCACCTTGCTTCTGAAATCCCAAAAATGGGGAGCAAAGCTCGCTCTGTCAGAGGGAAGAAACAGCAACAGGATGGATTTTCAAGCAGTTGCTAGGCTGTACTGCGTTAGGGCTCCAAGGAAGGAAAATGCGAATTTTAGCCCCTACGACTGGTATCCAGGTGGCTCCCAGGATGATTTCCCCGCAGGATCCAAGAACGTTCCAGACAGACCTGGGCTCACTAGCTCCCTCCTGCAGAGGAAATATGAGAGAACAGCTGTTTTGGAGGTTGCTTTGACTTCCCCTGGGAGGGTAGGATCCCTCCCTGGGTGCAGGGCCTCAGGCCATTGCCGCTGAGAAATGCCCTCTAAGCCAGACCTTTCCAGCCTTGTATGACTCAGCACGGAGGAGACTGGAAAAGCTCTCTTCCTTGGAGGAAGGAAAGGCAGCCCAGAGAGTGTGTTTTCACACCTGTATCTTGCAGCAAGTGTTTGGCGTCTCAGACGTCAGACCTCCAGGCCTGCTCCAACGGCCTCAGTTCCAGAGTCAGGGCCGTGTGTTTCCCCTGCATTTTTCTAGCCTTGGGAACACATTCCTAGGTCAGAACAGTCCTGCCCATGGGAAGGAGGCTGCGGAGTGTGTCTGAGGGGTCGGTGCCATGCTGGTGTCCAATAGACCCGGTACCTCCAATAGACCCAAGGACAACAGCGGTGGGGCTCCCCTGGCTTCCGAAATGCCAAAGCGAGAAGCAAAGCTAGCTCTATCAGAAGGAAGAAAAGAGCAATCGATGGATGTTCAGGCTGTTGCTGGCCGCACCACTTCAGGGTCCCCCCCGAGAGGAACAGGCCCCTGTGCCCCTAGGCCGATATGCAGGTAA
>NW_017198420.1:0-7696 GCF_001704415.2 Capra hircus
GACACAGAAAGCTTTGGCATAGTCAATAAAGCAGAAAATAGTGTTTTCTGAAACTCTTGCTTTTTCCATGTTCCAGCGGATGTTGGCAATTTGATCTCTGTTCCTCTGCCTTTTCTAAAACGAGCTTGAATGTCAGGGAGTTCATGGTTTACGTATTGCTGAAGCCTGGCTTGGAGAATTTTGAGCATTACTTTACTAGCACGTGAGATGAGTACAAATGTGCGGTAGTTTTGAGCATTCTTTGGCATTGCCTTTCTTGGAATTGGAATGAAAACTGACCTTTTCCAGTCCTGTGGCCACTGCTGCGTTTTCTCGCGCTTGATTGTGCAGCACTTCCACAGCATCATCTTTCAGGATTTGAAACAGCTCAACTGGAATTCCATCACCTCCACTAGCTTTGTTCATAGTGATGCTTTCTAAGGCCCACTTGACTTCACATTCCAAGATGTCTGGCTCTAGATTAGTGATCACATGATCATGATTATCTCTGGGTCGTGAAGATCTTTTTTATAGTTCTCTGTGTATTCTTTGCAACCTCTTTTTAATATCTTCTGCTTCTATTAGGTCCATACCATTTCTGTCCTTTATCGAGCCCATCTTTGCATGAAATGTTCCCTTGGTATCTCTAATTTTCTTGAAGAGATCTCTAGTCTTTCCCATTCTGTTGTTTTCCTCTATTTCTTTGCATTGATCGCTGAAGAAGGCTTTCTTATCTCTTCTTGCTATTCTTTGGAACTCTGCATTCAGATGCTTATATCTTTCCTTTTTTCCTTTGCTTTTCACCTCTCTTCTTTTCACAGCTATTTGTAAGGCCTCCCAGACAGCCATTTTGCTTTTTTGCATTTCTTTTCCATGGGGATGATCTCCTTCCCTGTCCACATGTCACGAACCTCATTCCATAGTTCATCCTCTATCTATCAGATCTAGGCCCTTAAATCTATTTCTCACTTCCACTGCATAATCATAAGGGATTTGATTTAGGTCATACCTGAATGGTCTAGCAGTTTTCCCTACTTTCTTCAATTTGAGTCTGAATTTGGTAATAAGGAGTTCATGACCTGAGGCCACAGTCAGCTCCTGGTCTTGTTTTTGTTGACTGTATAGTGCTTCTCCATCTTTGACTGCAAAGAATATCATTAGTCTGATTTCGGTGTTGACCATCTGGTGATGTCCATGTGTAGAGTCTTCTCTTGTGTTGTTGGAAGAGGTGTTTGCTATGACCAGTGCATTTTCTTGGCAAAACTCTGTTAGTCTTTGCCCTGCTTCATTCCACATTCCAAGGCCAAATTTGCCTGTTACTCCAGGTGTTTCTTGACTTCCTACTTTTGCATTCCAGTCCCCTGGAATGAAAAGGACATCTATTTTGGGTGTTAGTTCTAAAAGGTCTTGTAGGTCTTCATAAAACCGTTCAACTTCAGTTCTTCAGCATTGCTGGTTGGGCATAGACTTCGATAACTGTGATGTTGAATGGTTTGCCTTGGAGACGAACAGAGATCTTTCTGTCGTTTTTGAGACTGCATCCAAGTACTGCATTTTGGACTCTTTTGTTGACCATAATGGCTCCTCCATTTCTTCTGAGGGATTCCTGCCCACAGTAGTAGATATAATGGTCATCTGAGTTAAATTCACCCATTCCAGTCCCTTTTAGTTCGCTGATTCCTAGAATGTCGACGTTTCCCTTGCCATCTCTTGTTTGACCACTTCCAATTTGCCTTGATTCATGGTCCTGACATTCCAGATTCCTATGCAATGTTGCTCTTTACAGCATCGGATCTTGCTTCTCTCACCAGTCACATCCACAGCTGGTATTGTTTTTGCTTTGGCTCCATCCCTTCATTCTTTCTGGAGTTATTTCTCCACTGATCTCCAGTAGCATATTGGTTACCTAATGACCTGGGGAGTTCCTCTTTTGGTATCCTATCATTTTGCCTTTTCATACTGTTCATGGGGTTCTCAAGGCAATACTGAAGTGGCTTGCCATTCCCTTCTCCAGTGGACCACATTCTGTCAGACCTCTCCACCATGACCCGCAGGGTTGCCCCGCAGGCATGGCTTGGTTTCATTGAGTTAGACAAGGCTGTGGTCCTAGTGTGATTAGATTGACTAGTTTTCTGTGAGTATGGTTTCAGTGTGTCTGCCCTCTGATGCCCTCTTGCAACACCTACCATCTTACTTGGGTTTCTCTTACCTTTGGCGTGGGGTATCTCTTCACGGCAGCTCCAGCAAAGCACAGCCGTTGCTCCTTACCTTGGACGAGGGGTATCTCCTTAGCCGCCGTGCCTGACCTTCAATGTGGGATAGCTCCTCTAGGCGCTCCTGTGCCTGGGCAGCCACCGCTTCTGGGTTGCTCCAGGCCGCCGGCCCTGGCCTCGGGCATGGGTGGCTCCTCCCAGTGCCGCCCCTGGCCTTGGGCGCGAGGTGGCTTCTCCTGGCCTCCCCGACTGACACTGACCTCGGACGCGGGGTAGCTCCTCTCGGCCACCACCCCTGACCTCGGACGCGGGGTGTCTCCTCCTGGCCAACTTGACTCCTTGTTGCTTTCTGGTGGGTGCTTAGTCGCTCAGTCGTGTCTGACTCTTTGCGACCCCCGTGAACTAAGCCTACCGGACTCCTCTGTCCATGGGATTCTCCAGGCAAGAATACTGGAGTGAGTTGCCATTTCCTACTCCAGGGGATCTTCCCGATCCAGGGATTGAAACTGCGTGTCCTGTGTCTCCTGCATTGCAGGCGAGTTCTTAGCCTGCTGAGCCATCCCGGAAGCATTACTGCTTTATGCCAATACAAATGTGCCAATTTAAAGTTTTACTTGAAGACTGGATGCCTGTTCAAGTTTCTCCTCAGTAATGAATTTGTGACCAAATGAAATATGCAATATCATATACAAATTTTATAATTTTATGT
Organism: Capra hircus; assembly: GCF_001704415.2. Taxonomy (NCBI): domain Eukaryota; kingdom Metazoa; phylum Chordata; class Mammalia; order Artiodactyla; family Bovidae; genus Capra; species Capra hircus. The sequence continues at coordinate 2,902 of NW_017198420.1, forward strand.
AAACATGCAATTTTATGAATTTGAACCAAATTGAATATTCAGTGTTATATACAAATGTTGCTGTTTTCTATAAACATGCAATTTAAAGAATTTGTGGCAAAATTAAATATGCAATGTTATATAAAAAGTTTATAATTTTATATAAATAAGCAATTGGATGAATTTGTGACCAAATTACATGGCAGTTACATAAAATTTTGCAATTTTATGTAAACATGCAATTTTATGACTTTGTGACCAAATTAAATATGTGATGTTATATACAAGTATTATAATTTGATATATAGTTTTATACATTTTGACAAATATGGAATATCATAAAAAGTATAAAAACTATCAAAATGTTATGAAATTATATACCTTTCTATAAATATACAATTTTATGAATTTGTGACCAAATTAAATATGTAATTTTATATAAAAAGAGGCATGTGTGTGTTTTTTCCCATCTCTGGTTCTCTGGAGCAGTTCTGAGTGAAGGGTACAGGGGTGTGTTCTTGCTGTGTGACCCACTCCTTCCTTCTCCCCTTTATGCCTCAGGTTCATCCTGCATGGGTGTGTCTCCTGCTCTGACTCAAGATTTTCAGATGCCAGATTCCTAGGGGACTGGAATTCAGCCCCTTCTCCATCCACCTCCTCTCCGCTCTTCCCCTGGGAGAGGGGCTCCAGCCTGGCCAGGCTCCTGCAGCCTCCCCGGCGGTGTCTCTGAGTCCTGTCTGGGCCTGCTGGGCTCCCTGGAGGTACAGACTGGCTCTGACAGAGCTGTTGGGAAGGGCTGGTGGGGCCCTGGTTGCTGGGGTTCTTCTGCGGCCCTCACTTGTGAGCCTCCTGCCCCTCTGGGGCCACCTTCCCTTCTGTCCCTGCTGTCCTTTCTGCATCCTCATCACAGTGGGTCTGGTGGCTCAGCCCTGCAACCTCATGGGAGACCCAACTCCCTTCCCCTAGACCGTAGAGCCTTAGGGTAGGATCCCCCACCCACCTAGATTTCCTGGGAGCCCCATGGTCCCAGCCCATCCCCTTCCTAAGAGCAAAGGTGCTAGTGCAGAGCTGCACACCCCCATGACTGCCCCACTGCTGCCTGTGAACAATTACATATTACATCAGGAGTGGGAAGAAAAGTATTTTAGATCACAAATCGAGAGGAAGAGGTGAATTTACAACCTCTTTAAATTCTTGAAAAGCAGTGTTTAAAAAAAAAAAAAGAAAAGCAGTGTTGCCTGTGTGAGACCCCTATTTCAAATCATCCAAGTTGTCCTTGAATGGAGAAGATTGACTGGGCCTCCATTTTTATTGTGTCTGTTAACACTTTATGAGTAGCTAAGGGGTGGGGGGTGGGTGAGGGTATTAGGGGCAATATTATATAATCAATAGGCTTGAGCTTCCCTGGTGGCTTACATGATAAAGGGTCTGCCTGCAATGCAGGAGCCACGGGTCCAATCCCGGGGTGTGGAAGATCTCCTGGAGAAGGAAATGGCAACCCACTCCAGTATTCACGACAGAAGAGCCTGGCAAGTCCCAGTCCATGGGGTCACAAGGAGTCGGACATGACTGAGTGGCTAACATTTCACATATGGGATACATCTGAGCAGTTTTACAGGATAGGTAAATTACCTATATTAGTGGAAATTACCATTATACTTAGTGTTTTAAAACTGCAGCATTATTCTTGTTGTCCAGTCACTCAGTCGTGTCTGACTCTTTGTGACCCCGTGGACGGCAGCATGCCAGACCTCCCTGTCCTTCACCCTCTCTCAGAGTTTGCTCTAACTCACATCCACTGAGTCGGTGATGCCATCCAACCATCTCATTGTGTCAACCACTTCTTTTCATGCCTTCAATCTTTCCCAGCATCAGAGTAGTGAGTCGGCTCTTCCCATCAGGTGGCCAAAGTATTGGAGCTTCAGCTTCAGCATCAGTCCTTCCAATGAATATTCAGGGTTGATTTGCTTCAAGATTGACTGATTTGATCTCCTTGCTATCCCAAGGGACTCTCATGGGTCTTCTCCAGCACCACAGTTAAACAAAGCATCAGTTCCTCGCTGCTCACCCTTCTTTATGGTCCTGCTTTCATATCCGTACTTGACTACTGGAAATACTATAGCGCTGACCAGATGGATCTTTGTCAGCAAAGTGATGTCTCTGTTTCTAATACGGCATCTAGGTTTGTCACAGCCTTTATTACATCGCCATTTCTAATGGTTCAGTGTAGTTTGGTTCTCTGATACTGAGTCTCACCAGATTGGGGCTGTGGTCCCTTCAAGGCCTGAATGGAAAGGACGTGCTTCCAAGCGTACACATGAGGTGGGGCTGGATTCAGTTCTTGGGGGCAGTTGGCAGGAGGCTGTCCTTTGTCCTTGTGATGTGGGCCTCTCCGTTTATTGTTTATTGTGATGTGGGCCTCTCCACTTATTGTTTATTAGTTACTCAGTCATGTCAGACTCTTTGTAACCCCGTGGACTGTAGCCTATCAGGCCCCTATGTCCATGGAGTTCTCCAGGCAAGAATACTGGAGTGGGCTGCTATTTCCTTCTCCAGGAGATCTTCCCAAACCAGGGATCAAAGCCAAGTCTCCTGAATTAGTGGACAGATTCTTCACGGCTGAGCCACCAGGGAAGCCCAGTCCTCTCCATATGTGTGTATGTACATGCTAAGTCACCTCAGCTATGTCTGACCCTTTGCGACCCTGTACCAGGCTCCCTCTGTCCATGGATTCTCCAGGCAAGAATACTGAGGTGGATTGCCATGACTTCCTCCAGGGGCTCTTTCCAATTCAGGTACTGAACTGGCATCTCTTAGGTCTGTAGCAATGGCAAGCAGGTTCTTTACCCCCAGTGCCACCAGGGAAGCCCGGGCCTCTCCATAGGGCTGCACAAAACATGGCAGCTTGTTTCATCAGAGCAAGTGAGTGACAGGAGGTGGGGGAAGTCACCATCCTTTTACCCTGATCTTGAGACATCCCACTGCTTCTGTTGATCCATTTTCTCGGTATTTTGTCTGAAATTCTGACAGGTCTGAGATCCTACTTCTGAGTTAACGAGTTACCTTACCACAGTTATTTATATGAGTCTTTATGAGTGTGCATGTACACCTGGGTAGCATGTATTTATACCAGTATACAAGTGTATATGTATGCATACAAACATACATGCTAGCCAACTGTATATACACCAGCCCGTCATGAGATCTCTGGATCAAGCATCAGACTTTTGTTGCCGAGTAACCTTAGCCCTGGTTCCCCATAGGGGGAGAGGTAGAGGCATGTGTACCTGTGTGTGCAATGGGGTTTATGCATAAATTCCAGGTTATGAAACTCAGAGCTTAAATAGATGGCTGACGCATCTGCTCCTGCTCTCCTCCTCAGTAGGAAAGATCCAGTATTTCCTTCTGGAATAGAAACAAAGCCTCTTTCGGAGGAAAGAAGCCTAGAATGTGAGTACGTGGCCCTGATCGGCAGGGGAAAACTTCTAGCCGCTACAGGGCGGTAGCCAACCTCTCCCTTCTAAGGCGTGTCAACTATTTGTGCTTGTTGCATGCTAAGGCGCTTCAGTCATGTCTAACTCTTTGCAGCCTATGGACCTTAGCCCACCAGGCTTCTTTGTTCATGGGATTCGCCATGCAAGAATACTGGAGTGGGTTGCCATGCTCTCTTACAGAGGCTCTTCTTGGTCCAGAGATGGAACCAGCAACTCTTAGGTCTCCTGCATTGTCAGGGAGGGTTCTTTACCACTAGCACCACCTGAAGAGTCCTGTTAACCCTTCAAACAGCCTTTAAGCAAAGTTTCCCACATCTTTGCTCAAAAAACTTAAACTTTAAGCAAATCTGAATAATGTCATGCCCATTTTATAAATTGAAAATAATAGGATTAAAGGCCAGAAATTTGTCCCCAGTAAAGATAAGCAGGGTGCACACAGTCTCTGCCTGGATATTAAACATTCACTCTGTAGAATTTCATTCAGTTCAGTTCAGTTCAGTCACTCAGTCTCGTGTCCGACTCTTTGCGACCCATGAATCGCAGCACGCCAGGCCTCCCTGTCCATCACCATAAGGGTGGTGTCATCTGCATATCTGAGGTTATTGATATTTTTCCTGCAATCTTGATTTCAGCTTGTGCTTCTTCCAGTCCAGTTCTCCATTATGTACTCTGCATAGAAGATAAATAAGCAGGGTGACAATATACAGCCTTGACGGACTCCTTTTCCTATTTGGAACCAGTCTGTTGTTCCATGTCCTGTTGCTTCTTGACCTGCATATAGGTTTCTCAAGAGGCAGGTCAGGTGGTCTGGGTATTCCCATCTCTTTCAGAATTTTCCACAGTTTATTGTGGTCCACACAGTTAAAGGCTTTGGCATAGTCAATAAAGCAGAAATAGATGGTTTTTTTGAACTCTCTTGCTTTTTCGATGATCCAGAGATGTTTGGCAATTTGATCTCTGGTTCCTCTGCCTTTTCTAAAGCCAGCTTGAACATCTGGAATTCACGGTTCACATAGTGCTGAAGCCTGGCTTGAGAATTTGAACATTACTCTACTAGCATGTAAGATGAGTGCAAATGTGCGGTAGTTTGAGCATTCTTTGGCAATGCCTTTTTTGGGATTGGAACGAAAACTAACTTTTTCCAGTCCTGTGGCCACGCTGAGTTTTCCAAATGTGCTGGCATATTGAGTGCAGCACTTTCACAGTATCATCTTTCAGGATTTGAAATAGCTCAACTGGAATTCCATCACCTCCACTGGCTTTGTTTGTAGTGATGCTTTCTAAGGCCCACTTGACTTCACATTCCAGCATGTCTGGCTCTT
>NW_017198421.1:0-7696 GCF_001704415.2 Capra hircus
CTGAGCAGACCTGGAGGTCTCCCCTTGAAGGAGCTAACCAGTTTCTTCCAAATACAGGCTTGCAAACACACACTGGGTGGCTGCCTCTTCTTCCTGAGGACGATCACTTTCCCCGCATCTGTGAACTCTGCATCCAGCGCTGCTGGAAAAGCGCTTCTTGGAGGTCATTTTTCAGGGACAATTTTCCCTGGAGCCCGGGGCCGTAGGGAGGGCCCCATGCTCGCTGGGAAAGGCAGAGTCACATCCACAGTCTGTTCTACCCCCTTTTGCCCTGTAGGAGAGCTCTAGTGAGCCTAGGTCTGTCAGGAAAATTCTTGCTCCTATGGGGACACACCCTGTGTGTTAACCTGCATATCGGACCTAGGGGCCACAGGGCGCCTGTTCCTCTCGGGGGGACCCTGAAGTGGTGGCGGCCCAGCAACAGCCTGAACATCCATCCGATTGCTCTTTTCTTCCTTCTGATAGAGCTAGCTTTGCTTCTCGCTTTGGCATTTCGGAAGCCAGGGGAGCCCCACCGCTGTTGTCCTGGGGTCTATTGAGGTACCGGGTCTATTGGACCCCAGCATGGCACCGACCCCCAGACACACTCCCGCAGCCTCCTTCCCCATGGGCAGGACTGTTCTGACCTAGGAAATGTGTTCCCAAGGCTCAGAAAATGCAGGGAGACACACGGCCCTGACTCTGGAACTGAGGCCGTTGGAGCAGGCCTGGAGGTCTGACGTCTGAGACGCCAAACACTTGCTGCCAAGATACAGGTGTGAAAACACACTCTCTGGGGCTGCCTTTCCTTCCTCCAAGGAAGAGAGCTTTTCCAGTCTCCTCCGTGCTGAGTCATACAAGGCTGCAAAGGTCTGGCTTAGAGGGCATTTCTCAGCGGCAATGGCCCCTGAGGCCCTGCACCCAGGGAGGGATCCTACCCTCCCAGGGGAAGTCAAAGCAACTCCAAACAGCTGTTCTCTCATGTTTCCTCTGCAGGAGGGAGCTAGTGAGCCCAGGTCTGTCTGGAACGTTCTTGGATCCTGCGGGGAAATCATCCTGGGAGCCCACCTGGATACCAGTCGTAGGGGCTAAAATTCGCATTTTCCTTCCTTGGAGCCCTAACGCAGTACAGCCTAGCAACTGCTTGAAAATCCATCCTGTTGCTGTTTTCTTCCCTCTGACAGAGCGAGCTTTGCTCCCCATTTTGGGATTTCAGAAGCAAGGTGGTGGCCTGCAACTCCTTGCCTGGGGTCCATTGGAGGTGCAAGGTGCCCTCGACCAGGTGACCCCAGCATGACACCTGGCCCCCTCAGACACACTCCCGCAGCCTGCTTCCCCATGGGCAGGACTGCTCTCACCTAGGAATGTGTTTGCAAGGCCAGGAAACTGCAGGGAGACACAAGGCCCTGATTCTGGCATTGAGTCTGTTGGAACAGGCCTGCAGGTCTTCTGTCTAACAAGCCAAACACTTGCTGCAAGATACAGGCCTGAAAACACACTCTTGGGCTGCCTTTCCTTCCTCCAAGGAAGAGAGTTTTCTCAGCCTCCTGTGGGCTGAGAGTCACACAGGGCTGAAAAGCACTTGCTGGGAGATTATTTTTCATTGGCCATGGCCCCTGAGGCCCTGTGCTCAGGGAGGGCTCCCCTCCTCCCAGGGAAAGTCAAAGGAAGCTCCAAACGGCTGTTCAATCATGTTTCTGAGAGAGTCATTGCCAAGGCAGGTTTCTAAGAAGTTCAAGGGTCCCCAAGGAGAGAGGGGTCTAGAATTCTCAAGGAGGAAGGAAGGACAAACTGTTTTTCCCTCTACATTCCTTAGGATTATATAACAATCATGCATCCTTCTTGAGGACGGTCTCTGGAAAAAACCTTCTGGCTAATCCTGTTATCTTAAAATGTCAATTATGGGAGTAGGTCTAGTGAGTCTTTACAACCTCCAGACATTCTTTTGTTCGTTGTCATAACTTATTGGAGAGTATATAACTCCATTACTAACACTAGCAAGGGGGTACGCTTTCTGCCCCTTGTGATGTCTCTGTCAGAAGCTTTCTCTATCTCCTTTATCCTTTAATAAAACTCTATTGCACAAAAGCTCTGAGCAATCAAGCCTCGTCTTGGGCCCTGGATTGAATTCTTCTCCTCCATAAGCCAAGAATCCCAGCATCTTTTCGTGGTTCAGCAACAATATTTCATTTCCTCTGCAGGAGAGAGCTAGTGAGCTTAGGTCTGTCTGGAACATTCTTGGATCCTGTGGGGAAAATATCCTGTGCACACATCTGGATACTGGGCCTAGAGGCCAAAATTTGCATTTCTTTCCCGGGGAGCCCTAACGTGGTGTGACTTAGCAACTGCTTGAAAATCCATCCCATTGCTGTTTTCCTCCTTCTGACAGAGCTAGCTTTGTTCCCTGCTTTGGGATGTCTCAACCGAAGGGCCGGTCCATAGCTACTCGCCTGGGGCCCATTGGATGTGCAAGGTGCCCTCGACTAGGTGACCCTAGCATGGCACTCAGCCCGCTCAGACACACTCCCGAGGCTTCTTTCTCATGGGAAGCACTGCTCCAACCTAGGAATGTGTCTGCAATGCTTGGAAAGTGCAGTGAGACACACAGCCCTGACTCTGCAATTGAGGCCCTCAGAGCAAGCCTGCAGCTCTGATGTCTGAGAAGCAAAACACTTGCTGCAAAGAGAGGCCTGAAAACACACTCTCTGTGGATGACTTTCCTTCCTCTAAGGAAGATAGTTTTCCCAGTCTCCTGCTTCCTGAATGTCACACAGCTGGAATGCGCTTGCTTGGAGGTCGTGATTCAGTGGCAATGACCCCTGAGGCCCTTTGCCCAGGGAGGGCTCCCACACTCACAGGCAAATCAAAGCAACTTCCAAGTGAGTCAGCTCTTCACATCAAGTGGCCAAAGTATTGGAGTTTCAGGTTCAGTATTAGTCCTTCCAATGTATATTCAGACCTGATTTCCTTTAGGATGGAGTGGTTGCGTCTCCTTGTAGTCTAAGCGACCTACAAGCATCTTCTCCAACACCACAGTTCAAAAGCATCCAATTTTCAGCTGTCACTTTCTTTATAGTACATCTTTCATATCCATCCATGACATATGGAAAAACCATAGCCTTGACTGGATGGATCTTTGTTGGCAAAGCAACGTCTCGGCTTTTTAATATGCTGTCTAGTTTGGTCATCACTTTTCTTCCAAGTCATAAATATGTTTTAAGTTCATGGAGGCAGCCATCACCTGCAGTGATTTCCAAGCCCCCAAAAAATAGTCTGCTGCTGTTTCCAATGTTTTCCCATCTATTTGCCATGAAGTGATGAGACTGGATGCAATGATTTTAGTTTTCTGAATGCTGAGCTTTAAGCTAACTTTTTCACTCTCCTCTTTCACTTTCATCAGGAGACTCTTTAGTTCTTCTTCACTTTCTGCCATAAGGGTGGTGTCATCTGCATATCTGAGATTCTTGATATTTCTCCCAGCAATCTGGATTCCAGCGTGTGCTTCCTCCAGCCCAGTGTTTCTCATGATGTACTCTGCATATAAGTTAAATAAGCAGGGTGACAATATACAGCCTTGACATATTCCTTTTCCTATTTAGAACCAGTCTGTTGTTCCATGTCCAGTTCGAACTGTTTCTTCCTGACCTGCATACAGGTTTCTCAAGAGACAGGTCAGGTGGTCTGGTATTCCCATCTCTTTCAGAATTTTTCCCAGTTTATTGTGATCCACACAGTCAAAGGCTTTGGCATAGTCAATAAAGCAGAAATAGATGTCTTTTTTTCTGGAACTCTCTTGCTTTTTCAATGATCCAGTGGATGTTGGCAGTTTGATCTCTGGTTTCTCTGCATTTTTTTAAATCCCTCTTGAACATTTGGAAGTTCACAGTTCATGTGAACTTGGAGAATTTTGAGCATTACTTTACTAGTGTGTGAGATGAGTGCAATTGTGCAGCAGCTTGAATATTCTTTGTCATTGCCTTTCTTTGGGATTGGAATGAAAACTGACCTAATGACTAGATGTTTTCAATTGCATATGCTGAAAGAACTGGCTGTGCAGTTTTGAAGAAAAAAAATCATTTTAACCCATTTTCTCTGAAGTGCAAGGCATATCATGGCCATCCCTGAATCATAAAGTCACCTTTTCTTTATGTAGTCATAGTTTCATGCCTAAATTATAGGCCAACTCGTGCTCAAATGGACTCTGATGTCAGGGGCAGATCAACTAATAAAAAGCTTGGATTGTCCCTCTGGAGGAAAGTGAGATCTTGGTCCCACGAGAAGAATCTGAAGGGTTAAGGGAACTTGCAAGAGTGGGGAAAGCTTAGTCCATCCTACATGTACCAAAATCTTAAATAAGGCTTATTTACTTTACCGAAGTAAAAAAACAGATGATGAAAACAATTATAAATCAATGAAAGGTAAAGAAATTCATAGTCTGTTATCAAAAATTGCATTCTAAGAAAACTTTGTTCTCTTAACCTAGAGAGGAGACTAAATTCCATCTGGTACCAGCTTACCAGAAGACAAACAAACAAACAAACAAATTATCGGTAAGCTTAAAAAAAGTATATTCCATATATCTTGAAGTAGCAGTATTTCTGCAAAGGCATCAGTGTGAAACCATAGAGGACATGGTTAAAACCTGATTAAATAGAAATTGACAATGTAATCTGGTCACTGCTGCGACTTGAAATGCTTTAATATGATAACTGGAATTATAACTGACAGCATTTGACCAGGACATATCAGATTTTCACGGATGTCACATAATTTCTAGGATATCTATATTAGGAACTGAAGGAATCTTTGAACCTAGGAAAGAAAACAACAGTCTCAAAGGCCCTTGCTGAATCATCTATCAGCAAGGAATGTCTTTGCAAGGATCGCAAAGTGAAGGGAAAATACACCGACCTGCCTCTGCAACTTCGGTCCTCTGAGCAGATCTGGAGGTCTCCCTTTGTATAAGCTAACCTGTTCCTTCCAAATAGAGGTTTGCAACACAAAACAAGTGGCCGCCTATTCTTCCCCGAAGGAGGCTCTCTTTCCCCACATCCTGCGAACTCCCTTTCCCAGCCTCCTGGAAAAGCGCTTCTTGCAGTTCCTTTCAGAAAATCCTATGGACGGAGAAGCCTGGTAGGCTGCAGTCCGTGGGGTCGCTGAGGGTCGGACACGACTGAGCGACTGCACTTTCATTTTCACTTTCATGCATTGGAGAAGGCAATGGCAACCCACTTACTGTTCTTGCCTGGAGAATCCCAGGGACGGGGGAGCCTAGTGGGCTACCGTCTATGGCGTCGCACAGAGTCGAACACGACTGAAGCAACTTAGCAGCAGCAGCAGCAGCAGTTCCTTTCTTAGGGGCAGTTATCCCTGAGATTGGGACCTGGAAAGGCAGAGCCACCTCCACACACACGTCTTTTCTGTCCCCTTTCCTCTGGAGGAGAGCTCTAGTGAGCCTAGGTCTGTCAGGAAAATTCTTGGCTTTGACGGGATCACACCCGGTGTGTGAACCTGCATACCCGACCTAGGGGCCACAGGGCACCTGTTTTGCTCGAGTGGGTCCTGGAGGGGTGCAGCATAGCAAGAGCTTAAAAATCCATCCAATTTGTCTTTTTTTTTTTTACCTCGGAGAGAACGAGTTTGCTCCACCTCCACCCTTTGGCAGTGTGGAGGGAAGAGGGCACCACCCTCTCCCAAAGGGGACATAGGGCCTACCAGGAGAGAAAGGCCCCTTGAGGAGCTGAGCCCAGGTAGGCAGCCAGTGATGTCAAGCACACTCCCGCTGCTTGCTTCTTCATGGGCACTCCCACGATCTGCTAGGAATGTCTTTGCAAGGATCTCAAAGGGAAGGGGAGATACATGGCCCTGTCTCTGGAACTTCAGTCCTCTGAGCAGATCTGGAGGTCTTGAGTTGTATAAGCAAACCTGTTCCTTCCAAATAGAGGCTTGCAAACACACCCCCGGTGGTTGCCTCTTCTTCCCCGAAGAAGTCTTTCTTTCCCCACATGCTGCGAACTCCCTGTCCCAACCTCCAAGAATAGCGCTTCTTGCCATTCCTTTCTTAGAGGCAGTTATCTCTGAGCTGGGGCGTAGGGAGTAGCCCCACACTCACAGGGAAAGGCAAAGACTCCTCCATACATCTCCTCTATCCCCTTTGCTCTGGAGGAGAGCTCTAGTGAGCCTAGGTCTTTCAGGAAAATTCTTGGCTTGGACAGGATCTCACCCTGTTTGTGAACCTGCATACCCAACCAGGGGCCACAGAGCACCTGTTTCAGTAAAGTGGGCCCTGAAAGGGTGCAGCCTAGCAAGAGCTTGAAAATCCATTCAATTGCTGTTTTTGTACCTCTGACAGAGCGAGCTTGGCTCCACCCTTTGGCAGTGAGGAGAAAAGAGGCATGACACCCTCCCCAAGGGGACATGGGGCCTACTTCGAGAGGAAAGGCCCCTTGTGGAGATGAGGCCAGGAAGGCACACAGTCGTGTCAAACACACTCCCACTGCTTGCTTCTTCAGGGGCACTCCCGCTATCAGCTAGGAATGTCTTTGCAATGATCACAAAGGGAAGGGGAGATACAGGGCCCTGCTTCTGGACCTCCGGTGCTCTGAGCAAATCTCGAGGTCTCCCGTTGTTGGTCAAGGTCAAGGTCAAGTTCAAGTTCAAGGTCAAGTTGAAGTTCAAGGTCAAGGTCAAGTTCAAGTTCATGGTAAAGGTCAAGTTCAAGTTCAGGTTCAAGGTCAAGGTCAAGTTCAAGTTCAAGTTCAAGGTCAAGGTCAACTTCAAGGTCAAAGGTCAAGTTCAGGGTCAAGTTCAAGGTTAAGGTTAAGTTCTAAGTCAAGTTCAAGGTCAAGGTCAAGTCAAGGTCAAGTTCAAATTCAAGGGCAAGGCAAGGCCCAGCCAAGGCCAAGGCAAGGGCAAGGGCAACGCCAAGGGCAAGGCCAAGGCCCAGGCCAAGGCAAAGGCCAAGGCCACCAAAGCGAAGCCCAAACCCCGTAACGCCTGACAAAAGGCAGAAGCCACTAGGCCCCTGCGCAGAGGAAGCCACTAAAGGCAGCAAGGCCACAGAGCTCCCCGACTCCCATTCCCACAGGAAGATATGAGGATAAAGGGCCTCATCCCAGCACAGCACCTGCTCCCACCACCACCCAACCCCGGCCCCGCCCCCCGCAGCACGCCCCCTGAAACAACACTGTCTTCCCAGAAAAGAGAACGGAGAAGCCATGCGTGTGCCAAAGGAGCAAGATGAACGAACGATGCCAGGCCCTCCGAATTTGGGCACACCTGACGCCTCGGAACCCCGGGCCTGGCCGATGGGTCCCCGCCGTTCTCGGGTGGGAGGGGGTCAACACGTTGGCCGAGAGCCCTTGCCCAGGCCACCCGCAAATCCCCTGAGATGTGATCCGACCACAGGGACCGAGGGCAAACGTACTGCTTGAGGTGCTGGAGGAGCCGGACGAAGCCATGGTGGGAGAGGCACACGGGCACGCTGCAGACTGCTGGCCGAGTGGGCGGGGACCCAGCAGCTCAGGACTCTGGAAAGCGGGAGGCGGCTCCGCCCCCATTGACGTCAATAAGGTTTGGGTGGGTAGATGGAGGGGGCCGCCCCTGGCCTCTTTCCAAGCAGAGACCCTGGACGGAGTCCCGTGGAGTGAGTGGGCTTTTCCCGGGCACGGCTGTGCCCCGGACGCCAAGATCCCCGTTGGGGTGGTGGGCGGGCAGT
>NW_017198422.1:0-7696 GCF_001704415.2 Capra hircus
ACTGGAGGCGCACTTAGCTCCGTGCAAGCAGGGCTTTCAACTTGACGGGCTGGCTGCCTCCTCTTCCCCCGAGGAGGCTCGCTTCCCTGCTGGCTGTGCACTCGCCTATCAGGCGGGGCGCAGGGCTCCTCCAGCAGGTCTTGCCTCAGGGGCTGCTTCCCCTGAGTTGGGCTGTGGGCAGGAACCCAGACACGCAGGATCAGGCCCCAACACCTGCACATGTCTCTGCTGGGGAGGAGAGTGCTAGGAACCTACGTCTGTCATACACTTTCTGGGCACCCAAGGAATCAGCCTCCGTGTGTCGGGGCTGAAAACCCCAGCCAGGGCCCTGGGAGCCTGGTGCTCTCGGTGCGGCGCTGATTCTAGGCGGCCTAGAAACCGCTGGAGGAGCCCTGCAGTTGCCCTTCCCTTCCCTCTGACAGAGCTCTCACTGCTGAAGCCCTTGGCAGTGTGCAACCCACCACCCCCTAAGCCTCCCCAACGACGCCTGGCACCTATGTGCAAAGGCAAGGCAGGATTGGAGCTGAGGCAAGGAAGGCACCAGTGGCGTCTCCGCAGGCTCGCTCAGACAGCTCCTTCCTGGGGAGGGAGCCTAAAAGCAAGGCAAGTCTGGGCAAGGCGAGCCCCCGGCCGAGCAGCCTCGCGCCAGAAACTCTGCCAGATCGGGGCTCTGAGCAGAGCTAGAGCTCTGCCGTACTGGAGGCGCACTTAGCTCCGTGCAAGCAGGGCTTTCCTCTTGACTGGGCTCGGCTGCCTCCTCTTCTCCGAGGAGGCTCGCTACACTGCTGGCTGTGCTCTCGCCTATCAGGCGGGCGCGCAGGGCTCCTCCAGCAGGTCTTGCCTCAGGGGCTGCTTCCCCTGAGTTGAGGCTGTGGGCGGGAACCCAGACACGCAGGATAAGGCCCCAACCACCTGCACATGTCTCTGCTGGGGAGGAGAGTGCTAGGGAACCTACGTCTCTCACACACTTTCTAGGCACCCACGGAGTCAGCCTCTGGAGTGTGGGGATGCAAAACCCAGCCAGGGGCCCTTGGAACCTGGTGCTCTCCGTGCGGAGCTTTGTCTGGGCGGCCAAGGAACCGCTGAAGGAGCCCTGCTGTTGCCTTCGCTTCCCTCTGACAGAGCTTTCACTGCTGGAGCCCTTGGCAGTGTGCAACCCACCAGCCCCTAAGCCCTCCTCAAGGACGCTTGGGACCTAAGTGCAAAGGCAAGGCAGGGGTAGAGCTGAAGCCAGGAAGGCGCCAGTGGCGTTTCCGAGCCTCACACAGCCTGCTCCTTCCTGGGGAGGGAGCCTTAAAGCAAGGCAAGTCTGCGCAAGGCTCGCCTATGGCAGAGCATCTTGGTGCCAGGAACTCTGCCAGATCGGGCCTCTGAACAGAGCTAGAGATCTGCCGTACTGGAGTCGCACTTAGCTTCGTGTAAGCAGGGATTTCAGCTTGACGGGGACTTGCTGCCTCCTCTTCCCCCGAGGAGGCTCGCTTCCCTGCTGGCTGTGCACTCGCCTATCAGGCGGGGCGCAGGGCTCCTCCAGCAGGTCTTGCCTCAGGGGCTGCTTCCCCTGAGTTGGGGCTGTGGGCAGGAACCCAGACACGCAGGATCAGGCCCCAAACACCTGCACATGTCTCTGCTGGGAGGAGAGTGCTAGGGAACCTACGTCTGTCATACACTTTCTGGGCACCCAAGGAATCAGCCTCCGTGTGTGCGGGGCTGAAAACCCCAGCCAGGGGCCTGGGAGCCTGGTGCTCTCCGTGTGGCGCTGAATCTGGGCGGCCAAGCAACCGCTGGAGGAGCCCTGCAGTTGCCCTTCCCTTCCCTCTGACAGAGTTCTCACTGCTGGAGCCCTTGGCAGTGTGCAACCCACCAGCCCCTAAGCTCTCCTTAAGGAGGACTGGGACCTAAGTGCAAAGGCAAGGCAGGATTGGAGCTGAGGCAAGAAAGGCGCCAGTGGCGACTCCCAGGCTCCTGCTGCCTGCTCCTTCCTGGAGAGGCAGCCTAAAAGCAAGGCAAGTCTGGGCAAGGCTAGCCCCCGGCAGAGCAGCCTCGCGCCAGGAACTCTGCCAGATCGGGGCTCTGAGCAGAGCTAGAGCTCTGCCGTACTGGAGGCGCACTTAGCTCCGTGCAAGCAGGGCTTTCACTTGACTGGGCTGGCTGCCTCCTCTTCCCCGAGGAGGCTCGCTTCCCTGCTGGCTGTGCACTCGCCTATCAGGCGGGCGCGCAGGGCTCCTCCAGCAGGTCTTGCCTCAGGGGCTGCTTCCCCTGAGTTGGGCTGTGGGCAGGAACCCAGACACGCAGGATCAGGCCCCAACACCTGCACATGTCTCTGCTGGGGAGGAGAGTGCTAGGGAACCTACGTCTGTCATACACTTTCTGGGCACCCAAGGAATCAGCCTCCGTGTGTGCGGGGCTGAAAACCCCAGCCAGGGGCCCTGGGAGCCTGGTGCTCTCCGTGCGGCGCTGATCTGGGCGGCCAAGAACCGCTGGAGGAGCCCTGCAGTTGCCCTTCCCTTCCCTCTGACAGAGTTCTCACTGCTGGAGCCCTTGGCAGTGTGCAACCCACCAGCCCCTAAGCCCTCCTAAGGACGCTGGGACCTAAGTGCAAAGGCAAGGCAGGATTGGAGCTGAGGCAAGAAAGGCGCCAGTGGCGACTCCCAGGCTCCTGCTGCCTGCTCCTTCCTGGAGAGGCAGCCTAAAAGCAAGGCAAGTCTGGCAAGGCTAGCCCCGGCAGAGCAGCCTCGCGCCAGGAACTCTGCCAGATCGGGGCTCTGAGCAGAGCTAGAGCTCTGCCGTACTGGAGGCGCACTTAGCTCCGTGCAAGCAGGGCTTTCACTTGACGGGGCTGGGCTGCCTCCTCTTCCCCGAGGAGGCTCGCTTCCCTGCTGGCTGTGCACTCGCCTATCAGGCGGGGGCGCAGGGCTCCTCCAGCAGGTCTTGCCTCAGGGGCTGCTTCCCCTGAGTTGGGGCTGTGGGCAGGAACCCAGACACGCAGGATCAGGCCCCAACACCTGCACATGTCTCTGCTGGGGAGGAGAGTGCTAGGGAACCTACGTCTGTCATACACTTTCTGGGCACCCAAGGAATCAGCCTCCGTGTGTGCGGGCTGAAAACCCCAGCCAGGGGCCCTGGGAGCCTGGTGCTCTCGGTGCGGCGCTGATTCTAGGCGGCCTAGAAACCGCTGGAGGAGCCCTGCAGTTGCCCTTCCCTTCCCTCTGACAGAGCTCTCACTGCTGAAGCCCTTGGCAGTGTGCAACCCACCACCCCTAAGCCCTCCCAACGACGCCTGGCACCTATGTGCAAAGGCAAGGCAGGATTGGAGCTGAGGCAAGGAAGGCACCAGTGGCGTCTCCCAGGCTCGCTCAGACAGCTCCTTCCTGGGAGGGAGCCTAAAAGCAAGGCAAGTCTGGGCAAGGCGAGCCCCCGGCCGAGCAGCCTCGCGCCAGAAACTCTGCCAGATCGGGGCTCTGAGCAGAGCTAGAGCTCTGCCGTACTGGAGGCCCACTTAGCTCCGTGCAAGCAGGGCTTTCCTCTTGACTGGGCTCGGCTGCCTCCTCTTCTCCCGAGGAGGCTCGCTACACTGCTGGCTGTGCTCTCGCCTATCAGGCGGGCGCGCAGGGCTCCTCCAGCAGGTCTTGCCTCAGGGGCTGCTTCCCCTGAGTTGAGGCTGTGGGCGGGAACCCAGACACGCAGGATAAGGCCCCAACCACCTGCACATGTCTCTGCTGGGGAGGAGAGTGCTAGGGAACCTACGTCTCTCACACACTTTCTAGGCACCCACGGAGTCAGCCTCTGGAGTGTGGGGATGCAAAACCCAGCCAGGGGCCCTTGGAACCTGGTGCTCTCCGTGCGGAGCTTTGTCTGGGCGGCCAAGGAACCGCTGAAGGAGCCTGCTGTTGCCCTTCGCTTCCCTCTGACAGAGCTTTCACTGCTGGAGCCCTTGGCAGTGTGCAACCCACCAGCCCCTAAGCCTCCTCAAGGACGCTTGGGACCTAAGTGCAAAGGCAAGGCAGGGGTAGAGCTGAAGCCAGGAAGGCGCCAGTGGCGTTTCCGAGCCTCACACAGCCTGCTCCTTCCTGGGGAGGGAGCCTTAAAGCAAGGCAAGTCTGCGCAAGGCTCGCCTATGGCAGAGCATCTTGGTGCCAGGAACTCTGCCAGATCGGGCCTCTGAACAGAGCTAGAGATCTGCCGTACTGGAGTCGCACTTAGCTTCGTGTAAGCAGGGATTTCAGCTTGACGGGGACTTGCTGCCTCCTCTTCCCCCGAGGAGGCTCGCTTCCCTGCTGGCTGTGCACTCGCCTATCAGGCGGGGGCGCAGGGCTCCTCCAGCAGGTCTTGCCTCAGGGGCTGCTTCCCCTGAGTTGGGGCTGTGGGCAGGAACCCAGACACGCAGGATCAGGCCCCAAACACCTGCACATGTCTCTGCTGGGAGGAGAGTGCTAGGGAACCTACGTCTGTCATACACTTTCTGGGCACCCAAGGAATCAGCCTCCGTGTGTGCGGGGCTGAAAACCCCAGCCAGGGGCCCTGGGAGCCTGGTGCTCTCCGTGTGGCGCTGAATCTGGGCGGCCAAGCAACCGCTGGAGGAGCCCTGCAGTTGCCCTTCCCTTCCCTCTGACAGAATTCTCACTGCTGGAGCCCTTGGCAGTGTGCAACCCACCAGCCCCTAAGCTCTCCTTAAGGAGGACTGGGACCTAAGTGCAAAGGCAAGGCAGGATTGGAGCTGAGGCAAGAAAGGCGCCAGTGGCGACTCCCAGGCTCCTGCTGCCTGCTCCTTCCTGGAGAGGCAGCCTAAAAGCAAGGCAAGTCTGGGCAAGGCTAGCCCCCGGCAGAGCAGCCTCGCGCCAGGAACTCTGCCAGATCGGGGCTCTGAGCAGAGCTAGAGCTCTGCCGTACTGGAGGCGCACTTAGCTCCGTGCAAGCAGGGCTTTCAACTTGACGGGCTGGGCTGCCTCCTCTTCCCCGAGGAGGCTCGCTTCCCTGCTGGCTGTGCACTCGCCTATCAGGCGGGGCGCAGGGCTCCTCCAGCAGGTCTTGCCTCAGGGGCTGCTTCCCCTGAGTTGGGGCTGTGGGCAGGAACCCAGACACGCAGGATCAGGCCCCAACACCTGCACATGTCTCTGCTGGGGAGGAGAGTGCTAGGGAACCTACGTCTGTCATACACTTTCTGGGCACCCAAGGAATCAGCCTCCGTGTGTGCGGGGCTGAAAACCCCAGCCAGGGGCCCTGGGAGCCTGGTGCTCTCGGTGCGGCGCTGATTCTAGGCGGCCTAGAAACCGCTGGAGGAGCCCTGCAGTTGCCCTTCCCTTCCCTCTGACAGAGCTCTCACTGCTGAAGCCTTGGCAGTGTGCAACCCACCACCCCTAAGCCCTCCCCAACACGCCTGGCACCTATGTGCAAAGGCAAGGCAGGATTGGAGCTGAGGCAAGGAAGGCACCAGTGGCGTCTCCCAGGCTCGCTCAGACAGCTCCTTCCTGGGGAGGGAGCCTAAAAGCAAGGCAAGTCTGGGCAAGGCGAGCCCCCGGCCGAGCAGCCTCGCGCCAGAAACTCTGCCAGATCGGGGCTCTGAGCAGAGCTAGAGCTCTGCCGTACTGGAGGCCCACTTAGCTCCGTGCAAGCAGGGCTTTCCTCTTGACTGGGCTCGGCTGCCTCCTCTTCTCCCGAGGAGGCTCGCTACACTGCTGGCTGTGCTCTCGCCTATCAGGCGGGCGCGCAGGGCTCCTCCAGCAGGTCTTGCCTCAGGGGCTGCTTCCCCTGAGTTGAGGCTGTGGGCGGGAACCCAGACACGCAGGATAAGGCCCCAACCACCTGCACATGTCTCTGCTGGGGAGGAGAGTGCTAGGGAACCTACGTCTCTCACACACTTTCTAGGCACCCACGGAGTCAGCCTCTGGGAGTGTGGGGATGCAAAACCCAGCCAGGGGCCCTTGGAACCTGGTGCTCTCCGTGCGGAGCTTTGTCTGGGCGGCCAAGGAACCGCTGAAGGAGCCCTGCTGTTGCCCTTCGCTTCCCTCTGACAGAGCTTTCACTGCTGGAGCCCTTGGCAGTGTGCAACCCACCAGCCCCTAAGCCTCCTCAAGGACGCTTGGGACCTAAGTGCAAAGGCAAGGCAGGGGTAGAGCTGAAGCCAGGAAGGCGCCAGTGGCGTTTCCGAGCCTCACACAGCCTGCTCCTTCCTGGGGAGGGAGCCTTAAAGCAAGGCAAGTCTGCGCAAGGCTCGCCTATGGCAGAGCATCTTGGTGCCAGGAACTCTGCCAGATCGGGCCTCTGAACAGAGCTAGAGATCTGCCGTACTGGAGTCGCACTTAGCTTCGTGGAAGCAGGGATTTCAGCTTGACGGGGACTTGCTGCCTCCTCTTCCCCGAGGAGGCTCGCTTCCCTGCTGGCTGTGCACTCGCCTATCAGGCGGGGGCGCAGGGCTCCTCCAGCAGGTCTTGCCTCAGGGGCTGCTTCCCCTGAGTTGGGGCTGTGGGCAGGAACCCAGACACGCAGGATCAGGCCCCAAACACCTGCACATGTCTCTGCTGGGGAGGAGAGTGCTAGGGAACCTACGTCTGTCATACACTTTCTGGGCACCCAAGGAATCAGCCTCCGTGTGTGCGGGGCTGAAAACCCCAGCCAGGGGACCTGGGAGCCTGGTGCTCTCCGTGTGGCGCTGAATCTGGGCGGCCAAGCAACCGCTGGAGGAGCCTGCAGTTGCCCTTCCCTTCCCTCTGACAGAATTCTCACTGCTGGAGCCCTTGGCAGTGTGCAACCCACCAGCCCTAAGCTCTCCTTAAGGAGGACTGGGACCTAAGTGCAAAGGCAAGGCAGGATTGGAGCTGAGGCAAGAAAGGCGCCAGTGGCGACTCCCAGGCTCCTGCTGCCTGCTCCTTCCTGGAGAGGCAGCCTAAAAGCAAGGCAAGTCTGGGCAAGGCTAGCCCCGGCAGAGCAGCCTCGCGCCAGGAACTCTGCCAGATCGGGGCTCTGAGCAGAGCTAGAGCTCTGCCGTACTGGAGGCGCACTTAGCTCCGTGCAAGCAGGGCTTTCAACTTGACGGGGCTGGGCTGCCTCCTCTTCCCCCGAGGAGGCTCGCTTCCCTGCTGGCTGTGCACTCGCCTATCAGGCGGGGCGCAGGGCTCCTCCAGCAGGTCTTGCCTCAGGGGCTGCTTCCCCTGAGTTGGGGCTGTGGGCAGGAACCCAGACACGCAGGATCAGGCCCCAAACACCTGCACATGTCTCTGCTGGGGAGGAGAGTGCTAGGGAACCTACGTCTGTCATACACTTTCTGGGCACCCAAGGAATCAGCCTCCGTGTGTGCGGGGCTGAAAACCCAGCCAGGGGCCTGGGAGCCTGGTGCTCTCGGTGCGGCGCTGATTCTAGGCGGCCTAGAAACCGCTGGAGGACCTGCAGTTGCCCTTCCCTTCCCTCTGACAGAGCTCTCACTGCTGAAGCCCTTGGCAGTGTGCAACCCACCACCTAAGCCTCCCCAACCACGCCTGGCACCTATGTGCAAAGGCAAGGCAGGATTGGAGCTGAGGCAAGGAAGGCACCAGTGGCGTCTCCCAGGCTCGCTCAGACAGTCCTTCCTGGGAGGGAGCCTAAAAGCAAGGCAAGTCTGGGCAAGGCGAGCCCCGGCCCGAGCGCCTCGCGCCAGAAACTCTGCCAGATCGGGGCTCTGAGCAGAGCTAGAGCTCTGCCGTACTGGAGGCCACTTAGTCCGTGC
>NW_017198423.1:0-7695 GCF_001704415.2 Capra hircus
GTGGGTCGGTGCCGGAACCTGAGGTTCCTAACAGTGCTGACATGGATCTTGGGGTACTTCTGAAGTCTCCCAGGGGAGTCAGGTCCTCGTCTCGAGTGGGGCATGCACGTGCGCTTTCCTCCCGAGCTGTAGCAGCAGTGTCACACTTCTTGGCGATTGGATCATGGTATCAGTGGCTTTCCCTGAAGGCTTTCCCTCGAGCTTTTCCACGAGGCTTTCCCACAGGGCTGTCCACGTGCCACCGTGGTGTGAGTTGATCCTCGGCTTGAAAGTCGAGGCGTGCAGGGAAAACAAGTTTCCCTGGAATGGACTGAGACATCTGAGGGAATCTGGGAATGGTGGCACGACCCTGGAGTTCCTCTCGCCTTTTCTGTGGAGAGGCCTACTCTTGAGATGCGACGGGAATGCCGAAATTCTTTCCCGACCAGCAGGGAAAGCATCCCTTCTTTCCAGCTATGAGGTGGAAACGGGGTCCTCCTCATGTGGGAGAGACTCTCGTGCTTCCTCTCGAGTGGAGACGGGCAGGTTGGGGAACTTCTTGAGTTGCAGCAAGGGTGAGAAGGACCCTTTGGCAGTTCTAGAGGTTAGGTGTGATTAGCCCCGAGATGCCTCAATGGAAATGGCCTCATCTCGCCTGGAGGGGAGAAACTCCTGGATATTCTAGAGTTGCTGCAGGTGCTCTCGACTTACGATGGGGACCTCAGGGACCCGCTCTGGTGGCCTCAGGAAATTCCAGTCCCCATGCGAGTTGCTCGGGCACTCTCCGGATTCCTCTCCCGTCGATGCCGGGCCTCAGACCTTACGTAGAGTCGGTGCTGTAACCTGAGGATTCCTCTCCAGTGCTGACATGGATCTTGGTGTACTGCTGGAGTCTCCCCAGGGGAGTCAGTCCTCGTCTCGGTTGAGGGCATGCACGTGCGCTTTCCTCCCCAGCTGTAGCAGCAGTGTCGCGCTTCCTTCGCGTGGATCAAGGATCTGCGGCTTTCCCTCGAGGCTTTCCCACGAGGCTTTCCCACGAGGCTTTGCCACAGGGCTGTCCCACGTGCCACGTGGTGTGAGTCGATCCTCGGCTTGAAAGTCGAGTCAGAGCGGGGAAACAGGTTTCCCTGGAATGGACTGAGACATCTGGGGACTCGGAGAATGGTGGCATGTCCCTGGAGTTCCTCTCGCCTTTCCTGTGAAGAGCGCCTCCTCTTGAGATGGGACGGGAACGCCGGGAATTCTTTCCCGACCTCCCAGGGAAAGGATCCCTCTCTCGAGCTATGAGGCGGAAACGGGGCTCCTCTGGATGTGGCGGAACTATCGTGCTTCCTCTTGAGTGGAGATGGGTATGTCGGGGAACTTCTTGATTTGCAGCAAGGGTGTGAAGGACCCTTTGGAAGTTCCAGAGTTTAAGTGTGCTTAGCCTTGAGATGTGTCAGCGGAATAGGCTTCATTTTGCCTGGAGGGGAGAACATCCTTGATTTTCTCGAGTTGCGGCAGGTGCTCTCGACTTACGACGGGGACCGCAGGGACCCGCTCTGGTGGCCTCAGGAAAGGCCAGTCAAGATCCAACAGCACTGGAGAGGGAGAGACATCACGAGAGGCTTCCGAGCAACTCGCATGGTGACTGGCCTTTCCTGAGGACACCAAAGCGGGTCCCTGAGGTCCCCGTCGTAAGTTGAGAGCACCTGGCGCAACTCGAGAAAATCCAGGAGGTTCTCCCTCCAGGCGAGATGAGATCCATTTGCGCTGAGGCATCTCGAGGTTAATCACACCTAACCTCTGGAACTTCCAAAGGGCCCTTCACACCCCTTGCTGCAACTCAAGAAGTTCCCCGACATACCCGTTTCCACTCGAAAGGAAGCACGAGAGTCCCGGCCACAACGAAAGAGCCCCGTTTCAGCCTCATAGCTCGAGAGGAGGGATCCTTTCCCTGCGTGCTGGAAAGAATTTCCGGCGTTCCCGTCGCATCTCAAGAAGAGGCGCTCTCCACAGGAAAGGCGAGAGAACTCAGGGTCGTGCACCATTCCAGAGCCCCCAGATGTCTCAGTCGATTCCAGGAAACCTCTTTTCCCCGAATGCCTCGACTTTCAAGCGAGGATCGACTCAGACCTCGTGGCACGTGGGACAGCCCTGTGAAAAGCCTAGTGGGAAAGCCTTTTGGGAAAGCCTACAGAGAAAGCCACAGATCCCTGGATCCACGCAAAGGGAAGCGTGACACTGCTGCTATAGCTCGGAGGAAAGCGCACGGGCACGCCACTCGCGACGAGGACTGACTCCCCTGGGAGACTCCAGAAGTACCCAAGATCCATGTCAGAACTGGAGAGGAATCCTCAGGTTCCGGCACGACTCCACACAAGGTCTCAGGCCCCGGCATAGACGGGAGAGGAATCGCTAGAGGCAACGAGCAACTCGCATGGGGACGGGCCTTTCCTGAGGGCACTAGAGCGGGTCCCTGAGGTCCCCGTCGTAAGCCGAGAGCACCTGCGGCAACTCGAGAAAATCCAGGAGGTTATCCCTCCAAGCGAGATGAGGCCCATTTCGCTGAGGAGTCTCGAGGCTTATCACACCTAATCTCTGGAACTTTCAAAGGGTCCTTCACACCCTTGCTGCAACTCAAGAAGTTCCCCGACATACCCGTCTCCACTCGAGAGGAAGCTCGAGAGTCCCGCCCTCATCCTTAGGAGCCCCTTTTCCGCTTCCTAGCTCGAGAGGAGGGATCCTTTCCCTGCGTGGTCGGGAAAGAATTCCCGGCGTTCCCGTCGCATCTCAAGAGGAGGCGCTCTCCACAGGAAAGGCCAGAGGAACTCCAGGTCATGCCACCACTCCAGAGTCCCCCAGATGTCTCAGTCCATTCCAGGGAAACCTGTTTCCCTGGACTGCCTCGACTTAAAGCGAGGATCGACTCACACCACGGTGGCACGTGGGACAGCCCTGCAGGAAAGCCTCGCCTCGTGGGAAAGCCTCGAGGGAATGCCACAGATCCTTGTTCCCCGCGAAGGGAAGCGTGACACTGCTGCTACAGCTCGGAGGAAAGCGCACGGTGCATGCCCCACTCGAGACGAGGACTGACTCCCCTGGGGAGATTCCAAGTACCTAAGATCCATGTCAGCACTGGAGAGGAATCCTCAGGTTCGGAACTGTATCCAGACAAGGTCTCAGGCCCCAGCATCGACTGGAGAGGAATCCGAGAGGCCCGGAGCAACTCGCATGGGGACTGGCCTTTCCTGAGGCCAGCAGAGCGGGTCCCTGAGGTCCGTCGTAAGTCAAGAGCACTGCAGCAAATCGAGAAAATCCAGGAGGTTCTCCCTCCAGGCGAGATGAGGCCCATTTCCGCTGAGGCGTCTCGAGGCTATTCGCACTTAACCTCTGGAAGGTCCAAAGGGTCCTTCACACCCTTGCTGCAACTCAAGAAGTTCCCCGACATACCCGTCTCCACTCGAGAGGAAGCACTGAGTCCCGCCCACATCCAGAGGAGCCCCGTTTCCCCTGCTAGCTCGAGAGAAGTGATCCTTTCCCTGAGTGGTCGGGAAAGAATTCCGCGTTCCGTCGCATGCAAAGTGGATGCGCTCTCCACAAGAAAGGCGAGAGGAACTCCAGGGTCGTGTCACCATTCCCAGAGACCCCAGATGTCTCAGTCCATTCCAGGGATACCTGTATTCCCTGCACTGCCTCGACTTTCAAGCCGAGGATCGACTCACACCACGGTGGCACGTGGGACAGCCCTGTGGGAAAGCCTCGTGGGAAAGCCTCGTGGGAAAGCCTCGAGGGAATCCACAATCCTTTGATCCACGCGAAGGGAAGCGTGACACTGCTGCTACAGCTCGGGAGGAACGAGCACGTGCATGCCCCCACTCGAGACGAGGACTGACTCCCCTGGGGAGACTCCAGAAGTACCCAAGATCCATGTCAGCACTGAGGAATCCTCAGGTTCCGGCACCGACTCCACACAAGGTCTTAGGCCCGGCATCGACGGGAGAGGAATCCCGAGTGGCCCCGAGCAACTTGCATGGGGACTGGCCTTTCCTGAGGCCACCAGAGGGGTCCCTGAGGTCCCCGTCGTTAGTCGAGAGCACCTGCCGTCACTCGAGAAAATCCAGGAGGTTCTCCCCTCCAAGCGAGATGAGGCCCATTTCCGCTGAGGCGTCTCTAGAGTAATCACACCTAACCTCTGAACTTCCAAAGGGTCCTTCACACCCTTGCTGCAACTCAAGAAGTTCCCCGACATTCCCGTCTCCACTCGAGATGAAGCACGAGAGTCTCGCCCACATCCAGAGGAGCCCGTTTCCGCCTCCTAGCTCGAGAGGAGGGATCCTTTCCCTGCGTGTCGCCAAAGAATTCCCGGCGTTCCCATCTCATCTCAAGAGGAGGCGCGCTCCTCAGGAAAGGCGAGAGGAACTCCAGGGTCGTGCCACCATTCCCAGAGTCCCCCAGATGTCTCAGTCCAATCCAGGGAAACTGTTTTCCCTGCACTGCCTCGACATTCAAGCTGAGGATCGACTCACACCACGGAGGCAAGTGGGACAGCCCTGTGGAAAAGCCTCGCGGATAGCCTAGTGGAAAGCCTCGAGGGAAAGCCACAGATCCTTTGATCCACGCGAAGGGAAGCTTGACACTGCTTCTACAGCTCGGGAGGAAAGCGCACGTGCATGCCCCACTCGAGACGAGGACTGACTCCCTGGGGAGACTCCAGAAGTACCCAAGATCCATGTCAGCACTGGAGAGGAATCCTCAGGTTCCGGCACCGACACAACATGGTCTTGTGCCCCGTCATCGATGGGAGAATATCCGGAGACACCCCCGAGCAACTCGCATGGGGACTGGACTTTCCTGAGGCCACCAGACCGGGTCCCTGAGGTCCCGTCATAACTCGAAAGCACCTGCCGAAACTCGAGAGAATCCAGGAGGTTCTCCCGTCCAGGCGAGATGATGCCATTTCCGTTGAGGCATCTCGAGGCTAATCACACCTAACCTCTGGAACTTCCAGAGGGTCCTTCACACCCTTGCTGCACCTCAAGAAGTTCCCCGACATACTCGTCTCCACTCGAGAGAAAGCACGAGAATCCGTCCACATCCAGAGGAGCCCCCTTTTCCGCCTCATAGCTCGAA
Source organism: Capra hircus (assembly GCF_001704415.2). Taxonomy (NCBI): domain Eukaryota; kingdom Metazoa; phylum Chordata; class Mammalia; order Artiodactyla; family Bovidae; genus Capra; species Capra hircus. The sequence goes on from NW_017198423.1 coordinate 5,092, forward strand.
AAGGAGGGATCCTTTCCCTGCGTGGTCGGACAGAATTCCGGGGCGTTCCGTCGCATCTCAAGAGGAGGCGCTCTCACACAAGAAAGGCGAGAGGAATTCCAGGGTCGTGTCACCATTCCCAGAGTCCCCCAGATATCTCCGTCCATTCCAGGGAAACCTGTTTTCCCTGCATTGCCTCGACTTTCAAGCAAGGATCGACTCACACAACGGTGGCACGTGGGACAGACCAGTGGTAAAGCCTCGTGGAAAGCCTCGAGGGAAAGGCTTGAGGGAAACCAGATCCTTGATCCAGCGAAGGGAAACGTGACACTCCGCTACATCTCGGGAGGAAATGCACCTGCATGCCCCAATGGAGACGAGTACTTACTCCCCTGGGGAGACTCAGAAGTACCCCAAGATCCATGTCAGCACGGGAGAGGAATCTTAAGGTTCCGGCCGGACTCCACACAAGGTCTTAGGCCGCGCATCGACGGGAGAGGAATACGAGAGGCCACGAGCAACTCGCATGAGACTGGCTTCCTGAGCCACCAGAGCGGGTCTCTGAGGTCCCCATCGTAAGTCGAGAGCGCTGCCGCAACGCGAGAAAATCCAGGAGGTTCTCCCTCCAGGCGAGATGAGGCCCATTTCAGCTGAGGCTTTCGGGCTAATCACACCTAACCTCTGGATCTCCAAAGGGTCCTTCACACCCTTACTGCAACTCAAGAAGTTCCCGACATACCCGTCTCCCTCGAGAGGAAGCACGAGAGTTCCACCCACATCCAGAGGAGCCCCGTTTCCGCCTCCTGGCTCGAAGGAGGATCTTTCCCTGCTTGGTGGGGAAAGAATTCCCCGGTTCCGTCGCATCTCAAGAGGAGGCTCTCCACAGGAAAGGGAGAGGAACACCAGGATCCTGCCAATTCCAGAGTCCGGCAGATGTCTCAGACCATTCCAGGGAAACTGTTTTCCCTGCACTGCCTCGACTTTCAAGCAGAGGATCGACTCACACCCGGTGGCACGTGGGACAGCCCTGTGGGAAAGCCCCGTGGGAAAGCCTGGTGGGAAGCCTCGAGGGAAAGCCACAGATCCTTGATCCACGCGAATGGGTGCGACACTGCTGCTACAGCTCGGGAGGAAAGCGCACATGCCCCACTCGAGACGAGGACTGACTCCACTGGGGAGACTCCAGAAGTACCCAGATCCATGCAGCACTGGAGAGGAATCCTCAGGTTCCGGCACCGGCTCCACACAAGATCTGAGGCCCGGCATCGACGGAGAGGAATCGAGAGGCCCCCGAGCAACTCGCATGGGGACTGGCCTTTCCTGAGGCCAGCGTGGGGTCCTGAGGTCCCTCGTAAGTCGAGAGCACCTGCTGCAACTCGAGAAAATACAGGAGGTTCTACCCTCCAGGCGAGATGAGGCCCATTTCCGCTGAGGCGTTCGAGGCTAATTCACACCTAAGCTCTGGAACTTCCAAAGGGTCCTTCACACCCTTGCTGCAACTCAAGAAGTTCCCGACATTCCGTCTCCACTCGAGAGGAAGCACGAGAGTCCCGGCCACATCCAGAGCCCCGTTTCCGTCCTAGCTAGAGGAGGGATCCTTTCCTGCGTGGTCGGGAAAGAATTCCGGCGTTCCCGGCAATCTCAAGAGGAGACGCTCTCCACAGGAAAGGTGAGAGGAACTCCAGGGTCGTGCCACCATTCCAGAGTCCCCAGATGTCTCCGTCCATTCCAGGGAAACCTGTTTTCCCTGCACTGCCTCGACTTTCAAGCCGAGGATCGACTCACACCACGGTGGCACGTGGGACAGCCTGTGGGAAAGCCTCGTGGGAAAGCCTCGAGGGAAAGCCACAGATCTCTTGATCCACTCGAACGGAAGCGTGACACTGCTGCTACAGCTCGGGAGGAAAGCGCACGTGCATGCCCCACTCGAGACGAGGACTGACTCCACTGGGGAGACTCCAGAAGTACCCCCAGATCCATTGCCAGCACGGAGAGAGGAATCCTCAGGTTCCGGCACGGCTCCACACAAGATCTGAGGCCCGGCATCGAAGGGAGAGGAATCCCGAGAGGCCCATGAGCAGCTCGCATGGGGACTGGCCTTTCCTGAGGCCACCAGAGTGGGTCCCTGAGGTCCCTTCGTAAGTCGAGAGCACTGCTGCAACTCGAGAAAATCCAGGAGGTTCTCCCTCCAGGCGAGATGAGGCCATTTCGCTGAGGCGTCTCGAGGCTATTCACACCTAACTCTGGAACTTCCAAAGGGTCCTTCACACCCTTGCTGCAACTCAAGAAGTTCCCCGACATTCCCGTCTCCACTCGAGAGGAAGCACGAGAGTCCCGGCCACATCCAGAGGAGCCCGTTTCCGTCTCCTAGCTAGAGAGGAAGGATCCTTTCCCTGCGTGGTCGGGAAAGTATTCCCGGCGTTCCCGTCGCATCTCAAGAGGAGGCTCCCACAGGAAGGGCGAGAGGAATTCCAGGGTAGTGCCACCATTCCCAGAGTCAACAGATGACTCCGTCCATTCCAGGGAAACCTGTTTTCCCTGCACTGCCTCGACTTTCAAGCCGAGGATCGACTCACACCAGGTGGCACGTGGGACAGCCCTGTGGAAAGCCTCGTGGGAAAGCTC